>NC_092205.1:40678690-40735383 GCF_043381705.1 Parasteatoda tepidariorum
ATTTGGATGAAATAAGTACGATGTCATCAGCAAAATCAAGGTCTTCTAAAGTAGTTGTGAAATTCCACCTTATTCCTCTTTTTTCATCTTTCAAGCTGTTTCGCATAATCCAGTCTATCACCAGTATAAATAAAAATCCCGATAAAACACATCCCTGTCTCACGCCAGTTTTTACTAAAAAGAATTCAGTTAATTCTCCATTTACTTCTATACATGCTTTGCTGTTATCATACATATCTTTGATTATGTTAATATATTTTTCTGGTATATTATAAAGTGATAAAATTTCCCATAATTTCTCTCTCTTAACTGAATCAAAGGCTTTACTGAAATCAATAAAGTTTAAATATAAAGAGGTGTTAAATTCTAAGCTTTGCTCAATGATATTTCTAAGTGTGAAAATTTGCTGCATTGTTCCACTTCCACTGCGGAAACCTGCCTGATCTTCTCTTAAAATTCCATAAATTTCATGTTTTAGTCTATTCAAAATTATTCTTCCAAATATTTTTCCCGGTATGGAAAGTAGGCTAATGCCCCTCCAATTTTCGCATTTTGTTAGATCGCCTTTCTTGGGAATTTTCACTATTACTGCTTCTTTCCATTGTTCTGGTATTCTTTCATTTCTCCTGATTTCATTGAAGAGCTTTTGCAACTGTCTTGTAGCGGTTTCAAAATCTGCCTTAAGCATCTCTACCACGATTCCGTCTCTCCCTGCAGCCTTCTTTGGTTTTGTGGCCCTCAGGGCACTCTGTACCTCATCCAGCGAGATATCTTCCAAAGAAAAATCTACAGTAGATGCTACATTTAATGTAACATTTGGGAGTTGCTCAGAATTTTCAACATGGTGTGCGTTAAGCGTATCTTCAAAATATTTTCTCCATCTTTCTTCGATCCTCTTATCCGTAGTAAGTAACTTATTGTTTTTGTCTCGTACTGCACATTGCGAATTTCGTTTATTTCCTTTTATTTGTTTCACTTTCTGATAGAAAGAAACTCTTTAATGCGAAAACTCTTTAATGCGTTTTAATGATTTCTATTAAGTATGATTAAAAAAAGATTTTGCATTTTTAAATTTTTTATGCATATATATGAACTAGTTGACCACGATTTTTAATGAATGGAGGAAATGACTTTCCTTAAGAGAACAGATTCCTGATATAGTACTTTTATTACTATGCATAAATTTGATTTGATTTTTTCTCGATTTTAGAATCAAGAGTCAATCATAAATTTGCAGTGTTTAAAACGCTAGAGAAAAAGCTTCACTCATTATAGCAACAACAAAAAAAGAGTCTAAAGGTATATAAGTCAAGAAATACTTATTGCGAAAATACCTATATATTTTTAAAATCGGAAGAAAAAAATTTGAAAGCCATACATCTATAGAAATATTCAAGCGTGTGATGTTTTTTTTATAATATAAAAACCCTTAAAATGTAGTGCGAAGGGGGGAAGGAAATATCTGAAATGAAGGATTAAAATTGCAACGATCCGTCTACCTCTCTTAAATGACCGGTCGATGCTGACAACACGTTGGATCAAATAGGTTTTCAGGCGAATGAGCAAAGAAAATGCCTGACAACAGCAATCTCACTTTTAGGTGAGAGCGCATGCTAGCAGCAATGCTGAAAGAAGTTTTTCAGGATTTAAAAGTTTGATAGGATAGTTGCTAGTTTTTTGTGATTTCCATTTAGGGTTAAAATGCTTTAAACAACATAAGAGCGGTTCTTTAAAACTTGATATATACATAAGTAATGTGAATTCCAAGACACATATAACAAATAACTTATTATACAAATTATTTGTTAATCCTATCCCTAATAACTACCCTTAATATACAATTATAGAATCTTCCTCAAAATTAAATAAGGTATGCACAAGGCGAGGAATTAAATACGGTATGCACTTAAAGGTCGAAAAATAATGTTTAAACATGGAAAAAAGCAAAAGCAATATTGAACTGTTAAATTACTAGCAAAAAAGGGGTGTACAAAACATCACAACCAGTTTAAATGACTGAAACATTTCGGAAGATTTTCTAAGAGTCGCTACTCATTTCCTTTCTGTTTCAACAAACAATTGGAGTTTAGATGCTTTCAGTGCTTAATTCAGTAGTTATTCGTTTGATATCGATATCGTTTTGGTTTTTTCCCCACTTAAATAATATTTTATGACCTTAATTCTGTTTGCTTTTCTGACTAAGTTTTGACAAAGATTCAAAAAATAATTTTTTTCATTTCTTCATTTTTCATGGACAGTCTCATGTGATTTTAAAAATTGCATCAAAATCTATTTAGTTGTGAATGAGCTAAATATTTATTTAATTAAAACTAAATTCTAATTTTGAAAAACGATGATAAAATTTTTTTAACTTCAACAATGTGATATGTATATTTTATGATAAATTAATCTAAAAACACTATTTTTACTCTTTTTGAGGGGGGGTGGATTTGGTTTAGATTGGATACCCATAATAAGTGAAATATTGATCAGAATAATCAAGTCAGAAGAGAAGACAAACATTAAAACCTTTTGCCATTAATGTTATTTTCATCATTTTATATGCACACTATAAAAGAATTCCGAATAAAGTCAAGGTAAAAAGTACTTTCATCCTGAGTGCATCATCCGTAAAATTTTGAAACGTGATTCTTACTGTATTCATTTAAATACATAAATTCTGAGATTTTGGAGCAAATATTACTGTGAAAATTAAGGTTAAAATGAATTTTACGGTAAAAAATACCGACACTCAGGGTACAAGTACTTCGCACTGTAATTATATCTGGAATTTTTTACAATTATACTTTGACTTATTTCTGGAACTGGGAATAAAAATATATGAGCGAAAATTATTTAAAAACTTTATCCAAACTTTTATCCAAAGGCAATTCTGTGCAAAATGTAATTTTATGAACTGTATACTATTTTTTTATTATTATTTATTTCGATAATGGTGTAAAGCATTATTACTCAGAAACTATTTGTTTGGTTTTATAAAAATTATGGATTTTACCATTGAACATTTCAAACCAAATGATAAAAAATAAGAAATTTTCGCAAAAGTTATATTTTGCGTGATTTCTAGTAAATTAAGTAAAAACGTAAAAAAGTGAAAATTAGATCATCAAGTTTTATAATTGTGAGGAAATATATTTTCAGAGATGTAACGAAATTCTAAATTAATAAAATTAGCATTTAATTGACCATACTTAAGACCGTTATTCTGCGCTTCCTGTGCGATACTTTAGACGGCTCTTCTATATAAAATTTCTGTAAAAAGCACTGCCTCCCTGAGTGCAGCATATATAAAATCCAGCGCAACTTTTTTTAAATAAAATTACAAAAAACTGATTCAGATGTAAAAAAAATCACATAAGAAAAGTAATAAACATGTAAAATAATCTGGAACATAGATAAAAAAAATATTTTTGAAACGCAGAATAATGTAATTTTGTATCGCATTATATTAGATAATAGAAAAAGTACAGATTTTACTTAATTTTACGCCTATTTAAAAAAAATTCAATTCTGATGAAAAAAAATTCGACAAACTTGTAAATAAAGGAATATTACAAATGAAATTAAACAAAAGTTACATATCTACTGTAATTTTAACTGGACTATACTAGATCATTCAGAACATAAATAATGAAAACATTTTTGAAACGCAGAATTATAATAACTATCGAATAATTTCTAACAATAATTTTTATCGTAAAACATTGGATAACTTGAAAAGGTAAAAATTTTTCTAAAGCTGACGAGTATTTTAAAAACTTTGATTAAAGAAATTTACATAAAACTATAAATAAAGGATTATTACTATAATCATTATTTCGACAAACATTTTTGTCATGAAATCAAGTGATTTTTAACAACTCTCAGAAATTTGAATAAATTACTTGCTCACTCGTTTGCTATTTCAGTACATTCTGGGAGTTCTCCAGCATTTTTTACCTATTATTAAATTTCTTACTCTCATTTACGGGATGGTTCAGTAGCTCGTCAATCAGGTTTCCCGATGTATATTCCTGACAACTACTGAAGGGCAATTTCATGTTGTATTGTATTTCCTAATCTGTGTTAATTGATAAGTTGATTAAAGAGTTGTGCTTTTGACAAAATTAGTGTCTATAAGTGAGGATAGTATTTTTCTCAATTCCATGCATTGTTCGCTGGAAGCCTTTTTCAGGAAGCAGTTTTGTTCATAACGAAAAAATAGAAAAATATGCAATAAATAGGAATGAATAAGTATCCTTTTTTATGGTGCTTTTTTAACCGATAGAAAAATTTTACATTTAAAGATTTAAAACAAGAAGAGCAGTTAAACATTTAAACTTTATTTTAAGAGCCTGCAAACAATTATAATTTTTAGGATGAGATATTTTTAAAACCTCATAGAAGAACACTATAAAAGATATTATGTTTTGGATGCTGACTTGTTCTTTCAGTTCTTTACCAATGTTTCAAAGAAACATTGCCATCTGTATCAAAAATAAGTTATTGCCTGAAACAGTCAAGAAAAATAATAACAAAAACTGTACGCTATAAACGGATCATTAAGTATAGATATCCGAATGTTGCTACGCCGATTATTGAGCAAGAAATGAGAAGAAAAAAATCTTCGTTTCATGCAATGGATCTGATATCTTAAACTATTGGAACTGGTGTATTTCTCTCATTTCTTGTATTTGTTATGATTACATCATTTTCTTTTATACTAAAAACAGTTTATAAAGGTAATTTCTATTATTTTTATAAAATGCAGATAGTGTTATATTTGATATAAATAATTAAGCAAATTTCCACTGATTTTTTTGAAGTAAAAAAATTATAATAACGTAAATTATGTTCATAAAGGTGAAAAAAATACTAATTTAAAACTAACATAAGTAGACTCTTAAATTTTCTTCGGATCTAAGTATAGCTATCCGAAAGTTTATGTTTCAATTATTGCGAAACGAATGAGAGAGAAAGAGTTCGCTCCAATGCAATAGATCTAATGTTTTAAACTATTGGAACTAGTAAATTAATGTAATTTCATACATTTATTACTACATCATTTTCTTTTCATATATTTCTCTTACGCGGCGATAAAAAAAAAGCCTCATTACAACTCCCCGAATGGCAACGCTGGAAAATCGACCAATGATTGCCGCTTAAAAATGTCACATGCCAAATTTAGCTGAGATGGCTCAACATATAGCACTTTTAAAAATGGAAACTTAAATAACCAGAGAGAGCATAAGGTAGGCAGAAGTGAGTAGTCTTTGTCGATAGAGCTCTATTTTAGTATTTTGTCGAAAGCGCTTTTTTTCACGAATTTATGTATTACGAATTTATTTGACGATTTTTGATTTATATCACAAATTTATTTGTTTTATTATTGTTATTTGTTATTCATTGAAAAATGAGTCTCAGTCGTGCTGTTACGCTTTAAGATTCTATACTATAGCACATTTCTAATAGGTTTATGAAATTACATGTCATTTATTTGAATTCAAATTTATTTTAATGACTTACTATTTACTAAAAAGATGTAAATTTTTTTTAAAAAAAGTTGTTATATGGATTTGAATGATTGTTTTGAATTCTTAGAATTTTGTGCATTTGCAATGTACCTAGTAGCATGCATTATGTACATTAGTAGTGAGCGATGCACACTGCACAATGTACATTAGTAGCGAGCAATGCGAGCTTGGTTTGCGAAGCAAACCATATAAGATTGCGTGGCAATTTTCGGGGGTTGGCGAGCGTTAACGAGCAGGGGGTACAGCCCACTATTGAATTTTAATCTTCAAAAATATAATCTAGTTAAGTAAATTTCCTCTCCTTTTTTTTGAAAAAAATAATAATAACGTAAATTATGCGCATAAAGATATAAAAAAGGATGCAGTCGGACCTCAAATTAACGAAGTCGCTAAATCCTGATAAAAAAGTTATGGAAAATTCGTTACATAGAAACATTTCGTTTCATGAAAAATTCGTTAAATAGAAAAACACCATTTGCAATACTTTAACAACACAAAACAGGTTTTAAATTCATTGACACCAGACATACTTAAAATAGCAATTGAGACACCTTTATCTTGTAAATTATTATCTACTGTCGAATTGTTTCAAATAATTTTTACATTTTATCATATGAAGGTTTGGTGATTTCTACATTATTACCGTTTTTATCTTCTTCGTCTTCCTCAGAATTTATTGCTGTGTTGTCTTTATTTTTCACCCTGTCTAAAATATCCGTTTCGATTAATGTTTCTGTGGTTGCAGCCTCAGAATCAATAAAAAGAAAAACATTGATCAATACTTCATCATTAATTTCGTGGTTCTCCCTAAGCTGTACCCATATTTTTTTAAGTTCTTATAAAGGAATGTCATCCTCGTCATTCCGCACTTTCCGAATTCTCCGCGCTGACTATCAATCCAGCTTCAGCAAAACTGTTACGAATAATTCGATCGATCTGTAGCATCATAGTTCCATGGCTTAGAACTTTCTGTTATGCTTTCTCGTAAATTGATTTTTGACATGGATTCCTGTATGAAATGCAAAAAAAAAAAATGGAGAGGGATTTTACCGCTTTCTCTTAAAGTTAAGTGACTGCGAAAATCAATTCAAAGTCATTTCCCCATAAAATGCGTTAACTAGTTTGAAATGTTCCGAAAAGTTTTGGGAAATAGGGAAAGTGGGGGTTAAAGAAAAGTTCCTTAAATAGAGAATTCACTTCGCTATTTGGAAGTCATTTTACGTAGAAATTTACAAATTGTTCTTGGTTCCCAGAAAAAATCGCAAAATAGAGTAATTCACAAAATAGAAGTCCGACTGTAATTTAAAACTAATATAAGTAGAATCTTAAATTTCCTCCGAATCTAAGTATAGATATCTGAGTGTTTCTACGTTAATTATTGAGAAAAGAATGTGGAAAAAAAAACGTTCATTCCATACAATAGATCTGATATCTTAATCTATTGGAACTGGGTAATTTATCTCATTTCTTAGATTTATTAATGGAAAATTATGATATATTTTTTCTTTTTCTACTAAAAACAATTTATAAAAGCACGTTTTATTTATTTATTTTTTTTAAATGTAGCTATTGTTACATTTGATAAAAAAAAATTAGGTGAACATCCACTTTTTTTTAGAAAAAAAATTATAATAGCGTAAATTATGCGCATAAATATATAAAAAGTAATAATTTAAAATTGTTATAAGTAGACTCTTAAGGGAAAAAGCAAAAATTTACTAGTTTCAAACTTTCTTACACGTATTTCTTTACTGGACATCAAAAATTAAACTGTAAGAAAAAGTCCTTTGTTCTTTTTATTTTCCTTTGGAAAAAAGCATTGCATTTTTTACTTGAAATTTAAAAAGAAAATTGATGGAGAGTTTAGAGTTTGCTTCGTTAAAAGTTATGAAATTTAATGCCAAACTGATTTTTCAAAGTAATTAAATATTTTGATTTAATTAATAAATCATTGTATACTATTTAAAATTTCTGAGAAAAAATTATTAAATAGCAATTTATTTAATTGTTATTTTACCATATTCCAACAAAACCATCAAATAATCATAAATAAAATGGTATTCAAATTGTTAACTGTAAGAGAAACCTTTTATTAACAGCTTTTGCCTAATCTGTCAATCTCATGACTTACAGAACCCGGATTCGAGTCCCAGTTTTGGCATTACAATATTTTCTTTATTTCCTTCAACACAGAAAGAGTTTCTAGTGTCCTGCACTTACCAATTTGTAACCCCCGGCTATTGAAGTACGATAATCTCATTCACATATAGATTACAGCAGCATAAAGCTGCTGAACTACTTCCAATGTCCAGACAAATTTCTAAATTACGGTTTTTGAAACCATGCTCATTTTAAATGTTAACAAACCGTACAGTTTTGTATCCAAGGTTTTTTAACCATACTAGCTATAAACAGTTTCAAAACCGTAAATGTAAAGAATGTTCTATGCCGTAATTTTTATAGTTAATTGGATGCTGCCTGTTATTTCACCATAATTTTACAATGAAAATTTGAACAGTGTTCCACTATTACACACAACAAAAAATCGTCTATCTAAGCTTCAAAAATATTTTTTATCTTTCAAAAATACGTCAAAATGTCTATATGTTTTCTAAAAATTTTGTGTGTTGAAAAGAAATATGAAACTGTTTCATAATAAATATTAAAAATTTCATAGCTGCATTTCAGGCAGTATAAATGTATTAGAGTGGTTTAAATCTTCTTGGAGAAAGGTATGAAATTAAATGTCCCACGAGTTAATTGTGAGCTAGAATTTTTTTAGAATACATAATCGGTTTTTATTCATATTTATTTATAAGTAAATTTTGTGTAAAATATTAAAATAAAAATTTTATGATCTACAACTTTCCAGAAGACAAAAAAAGGAGAAAATAATTATATTTTTATCGCACCAGATCGAAAAAAAAATGCACTTTCAAAAGATGTGAACTGATACTTTTTACCGTAAAATCCATTTTCACCGGAGTTTCTCACAATTTATACCGAACGTAAAAATTATTAATTCAATGATTTTAATACCGTATTTTTTATTTTATTGATCAAAATTATTGTTCGTTTTTACCAAGAATGTCATTACCATACGACACAATAATTTTATCCGAATTTTTTTCCGTGGTCTAAAAATATATTTCAAAGCAAAATTTAAAAAAGAAAAGAAAATGCTTAGTAAATGGAAATAATAAAAATAATTAATTTTTCAAAGTTTTTTAACTTGTTTCTTTCACAGTTTTTCATGGTTTTTTCTAATTTTATTGTTTTTAATAGATCATGTTCCTTTAATATTGTATTATGTTTATGTTTTTACTACTTTTTTATTCAATCAATTTAGAGAGTTCGTAAACATGTCATCACCAGCTGTGGTTATAAAACATTCGTTTATTCCATCAAGTCTTTTATTAAGACGATATTTTCGGTAAGAAAAAGAAGTTGATATTTAAGTGACATTTGAAAAAAAAGATGCTAAGTGACATTTTTGGAATCAATCATTTTACAAAGTTAACAAACATTTTATGATGAACTAAGATTACAAAACCATAAAATATATTTCCATGTCTTTTATTAAAGCAAATTTTAGTCCTAAAAATGTTTGTTGCATCTGAGTGTAACGTTTGAGTAAAGAATGGGATAAGAGACGTTTAAAAACAAATAATTTGCAAAATTTACTATCAACTGTGATTACAAAACTGTAACTTTTTAGCCTAGTTTTTTGATATTAGGAACTAGAATGAAAACATTCAATCTACTTTATATGATTTTAGAATAATCTACCTTATTTGGTTTTAATCATGGAATCATATGGAAAAAAAATTAAACAATAATCTACTTTTGGCCAAATGGGATAAAAATTCATTTATTAGCTGAAGTATAAAAAATTTAAATAAAATTTATTCACCGCAACAGAAAATTCCTTTTTTATAGATTTATAGTTTTACAACAATATATCAGTAATAATACACTGTATAATATTTTCTTGAAATCCAAAGTTTAGTTAAGATAAATTAAAATTTAAAAAAATTTCTTCTAATACTGGTAGAAAATTTAAAAACGATTACTAAAGCGCATCTGTAATCGTTTGATAAAAAATTATTTTATTTTTTTCACCTTGGAATAAAATATAACATATTATCAAGACAGTTTTTGTAGTATTAACTATTTTATAAAAATGACTTGTACTTAATGTAAAATTTCGAAGCATATTTTTACAGTCACATAAACGAAAATTATTCAAAATCTTTTTAAGCCAATCTTTGCTCTTCAATTTCAGACTGGAAAAATAGACGTCATATTTATAGTGAAGATAGCTGTTATAAGCCATTTATAATTTAATATAATTAATATTTCGAAACCGAAGATTAAAATCTATCTGTGTGCAAAATTTAAGCTCAATTGGCGAGTAACACTTTTTGGATACCTTCCTTTGTAATAAATTTTCTTATTTGTTCTAAAATTATTTTATGTTGGATAATAAGACATACAAAAAATTAATTTCTACTCTTTTTTCATAATTTTAAAATTATAAAGCGAGACCATTTTTATTTCAGCAAATAAAATTAAAATCCATCTTTCAAATCTTTTTTTTTTCAAGCAAATTTGTCTAAAATTAGACACAATATGATTGTTTGAATAAAAAAGAGCATAAAGAGCTAAAAAAAATTAAATGAATGGAAAATATTGAAACAACAAACAATGCGCTTGGAAAGATGCTTAAAAACATAGTTTATAAACTCGTTTCTATAAACTCTTTTCTAACTTCATTATCTTAGTTTGTTCATCATAATTTGTTGTTTTTTAGAATAAATAATGAATAACCAAAAAAATTATAACACACTTGATAAAATGTCTAAAAACAAAATTTATAAACTTGTTAAAAACTTTGCAACATATCTTACAATAGTTCAATATTTTTAGATAAAAATAATGATTAATAAAAAAAAAATACTACAATGCTTTTAATAAAATGCTTAAAAACGCAGTTTATAAGCTTGTTTAAACTATGCAACACTATATCTTACATTGATTAGTGTTTGTTAAAATTTTATAAAAACATTTCGAATTTTCTTTTTTTAAATTAGCATCCCAGTTCTTGATGTTAGGTCCTGTCTGCTTTTTAATAATTTAACATTTCCATTAAGACGTCAAATTTAAGCAATGATATTTAAAAATATATATGACAGAAACAGCTGTCTCAATTAATTAGTAAAATGCACAATATGTAATAATTTTGCTTATTATATAAAATATTACTTATTGAATAAAACATTACATATTGAATAATTTTGGTGTATAGTTTAGTGAGAAGTAAACTAAAGTTTTTTACGATGCATGTAGTCGCAATTTTTGTTCACTTTTTCACTGTTAAAATTTTATTTATTTATTTATTTAATTATTTATTTATTCCCTTTTTGCTTGTTTCTTTACTGACAACACATATTTTCATGCGCTTTTAAATCAATTAATGACTTTATAGGAAAAATTTTCCATTTAAATAACAAGCACATTTTGTAGTAATACATTAATACTATATCTTTCAAACCATCTTTATATTGTCAATTTCATGTACTTTTTCACACCAAAACAACAGTTGTTTACTAAAAAAAGTGCATGTACTTTACAATAACACCGAAAATAGCGGCAACTATACACCAAAATGTTTTACATTGTATGAAAATAGAATTTCATATATTACTAATCATTTTTACTTCATTAAGCATGGAAATTTTTGGTTAAAAACTTGGTTTATAAACCCATATTCAATTACGCAACATTGTCTTATTTAAAGTTCAATGTTTATAAAAATTTAATATAAGAATTTCAAAATTGCCTTTGTCATATTTCGACTCTTCCTTTTACAGGTTTAAATTTCACTTTAAGCATTGCAAAATACTTTATAACTGTTGATTTCGTCAATCTTAATTTTAATTGTCTAATCTTAATTGTCTAATTTAAAGTTCAATGTTTATAGAAATTTAATATAAACATTTCAAAATTCTCTTTGTTATATTTCGACTCTTCGTTTTACAGGTTTCAATTTCCCTTTAAGCATTGCAAAATACTTCATAACAGTTGATTTCGTCAATCTTAATTTTAATTGTCTAATCTTAATTGTCTAATTTAAAGTTCAATGTTTATAGAAATTTAATATAAACATTTCAAAATTCTCTTTGTTGTATTTCGACTCTTCCTTTTACAGGTTTAAATTTCCCTTTAAGCATTGCGAAATACTTTATAACAGTTGATTTCGTCAATCTTAATTTTAAATGTGATGATCTAAATTCTTTTCCCATTATCGAGAAGATAGGAATATAAATGCTTACTTGTTTCCCTTAATATTGTCTGCCCTATTGTACCAAGTACATCCGTAGGACTTTTTGACTCGGTGTAAACAGGAGCTTTCCTGTTATGGCCCGATACAGCTTTTGTTTGAGTATAAAGAAGCAATACTGTTCCGATAGACAAGACCGCAACCTGTAAACGAGCATCGGAAGCATGTGACTCTAGGTCCACCAATGGCCGACTCCGCATCCCGTAACCATGACAACCATGTTCTTACTGCGGAATAAGTAGAAGTGAAAGGGATGCCCGGGAGCAGATGATTCCTTGATACGGGAAATGTTAGTTACCAGTGTTCTCTATCTCTTACTGATGGGATCATTTTCCTGACTGGCAATTTTGATATATCTAAAGGAGAATTGGACCATTAGAAATGCATATTTCAGAGAAAATAGATACGCTGTAAACAGAACAGGATAGTTATTTCTCTTATGAATTTCTTATCATGTAGGAGTATTTATAAGAGAGGGATAAAAGTTTGGATATTTTCTTGAAGCATATATGTTTAAAAGTTTTTTCTGACATAAAAATAATAAAGTCCATGCAAAAAATAACATATTTTTATCTGCAGAAAGTCTTCATATTGACTATTCTAATTATCATCAAACCACGAAGTTCAGATCTCTTAAAACTAGTTGTTAAATATTATGAATTACACCACTAATCTCTGATATTTCTTGCTATCAATTTGAAAAACAATCTCAACAAAAATGCAAAGAAAATATTAAGATTAAATTTAGTAACAGTTTAACATTGTAAAACTAAAATGCAAGCTCATGAATTAATCAAATTCACGAATACGGATTGAAATTCATTTTTTGCAGGAAATAAATTCAAATGACTAGAGTTAAGCAAAATATCATATAAAGCAGCAAAGAAAGTATAATTGTACTGAAATTCTGTAATTAAATAGACTTATCTGTAACTTTTGTTAAATATTTCTGTATGGAAATTGCATTGGTAATTAATTTCACTTAAAAAAGAAGAAAAGATTATAAACATAAGAGAATTTAATTATTAATAAGAAATCTTGCTTTGAATTGATTCGCATGTTTATAAACAAGTATGTATAAGTACGTTGATTACTAAGCATGAAAATGAAATAGAGGGAAAATCTTTTCAATAGATTTGACCACGTTAGATAAAAGATAGTATACAAAATCCACATGAAATATGCTTTTTATTTATATTTTCAAGCATTTGATTTTAAAACAATCACCCAAAAGATCACCAAAAAAAATTTCACCCATTGAACAACAACGTTTACCTTCTTATCAAGCACATTAATAAACTAAATCAATTTGCAATCAAAAATATTAAAACTATTAGAGACGTTTTATAAAGGTGACATTATAAAGCTGGAAATATCACATACTTTTAGCCTTATATTATATTTTAGACCTCTTCACATTTAAAGGTAAATCTAATTCACTTCTGGTCGATTAATAATTTACTTCATTACAAATTTTTATTAAAATATGCTTCTAAAAAATTAATATTTGATTCATTTGACGTATTTAAATTGATAATGAATTCTCTATTTATAATATTAATTTATAAACATTCTGAGCCTTAGGGTTTTGAACTCAATGAAAGATTATAAGTTCAAATATCTTTCAATGATGTTTTTTATAGAGTTCAACATACAACATATATTTTGAATTTAAAAGATATCGAAACATAATTCGAACTTACTTACATTTTTCTTAAAGTTTATAAAAATTTGTAAATCGCTAAATATAATCACTAGAAAAATGCAATATTGAAACTCTCAATTACTCCAATCCACGTTTAAAGAAAGTAAAATTTATCCTATTATAGTCAGAACGTAAATCTCATCGAATGAAATTCAGATCATAAAATGTAACAAAGACTATACAACCAATAGCATTAGGCAAATGCTGTACATGACATGACTTTAACAAATGATGTTCTGAACATAATATTAATCAAATGATATTTAGAGCACAGAACTTGTCACATAATATTTATAACAGTTCTGTTCTTGATTTAGAAAATACTTATGAGTAAAAAACAATACAGGAATTTGAAAGTAAGATTTAGAAATAAAGTGTTTCGATAGGAACAAATAAACAATTAAAAAAAAACAATTACAGCAAAGTTGTTGTTGTTACTTTGTAATTATTTCTGTAGTGGTTTTTTACGAGGCTGACATTTTACCTTTGACTACGAGATTGAAGATAAACTCTGCTGGATATTTTAATAAATTGACGAGCCTTGTTGGTTCTAATAGAACTTCTAACTATAAATTAAAATTGAACAAGCAACTACCGTTTAAAGAGAGACACCACCAATTGATGATATGAAGAAACGTGGTTTTATGAATTCTAAAATAATATTTTTGTTGAATATAGAGAATGTTGCTACTAACATTTATGAAAAGTAGCGTGGAAGGATTAAGAATTGCATAGCAACTCATGACCGGAAATATCATTTCACGCCGTTAACAGCGCTTCTCTATTATGAACATATTAGTCTTTTATCCGATTGTATGCTTTCTAATTATTGTCAGAAATTCCATTCAAATGGGCTCAGAAATAGCTGTTTTATCGTAATTAATTATTTGTCAACTACCTCGCCAACCTCAATAAGTCATTAAACTATGATAATACAGCTGTTTCTTGAGTACATTTGAATGCAATCTTCTGCTATAATTATTAGAAAGCATGAAATTGACATGAAATTACGATAACTTAGATAAATAAAAGTACCCGGTTCAAAAGGCACATGAACAATAATTTATTTTATAACCAACGTTGAACAACAGATCCAATTCTAAGTTTATGACTATTAATGTTCGGGTCAGTAGCCTTGTAATTTCTAACCTAACTTAGAAAATAAGGGAACTCCTGGATCAAGCACTGGAACAAATTAACCTTCGTGTTAGACTTTTTTATTGGAACGAAATCGCATTTGTGTTCCATTGAGAGGGAAACCGCAAATGCCTCCCACTATACCGTCTATCACTATACTATACCGCCTCCCACTATACTATGCCGTCCAATATACCCATATATCGTCTACCAGTGAGGTTATTTTACGTTAGCACTGTGGTCGGTGGAGCCGGAAGCAAAATTCATATTACACAGTCACCGCTGGAATTCGAACCTATTTCACGCATTGAGATACGAATGCTCTATCCTCTAAGCCACCGCGACTCTCAATAACAATGTGTTCATAATAAAAAAGCACCACTAACGGGTAGATTACATTTTCGGTCATGGCTCAATAAAAGAAAACAATACCCTCTCTATTATGCAATTTTTAATTATATTCTTTACCTCTCCTAGAAGTTTGTCGCTACATTTATGGGACACTCTGTATATCGAAATTGCAATATTTTAAACATTTTATAAATATACATATATTTATTTGCAATTAAAGTAGTTAAAGTTGCGTAACTAAAAGGCTATTTAAAATATAAAAAAAACAGATGCAATGGATACAATTTCTTTATAGCTGCAAAAATCAAAAACACTTTTTAAAATGTATATTTTTATGTCTTATAACGTTAAATTTTAAAAAGGACTTGCAATTTGTGTACAAGAATATAACTCATTTTTATCGTAATATCAAACTCAACCATACATTTTAAGCATATTCGAAGTGGCCCATTCAATCTTATTTGTAGTGGAATTTTCATAATTGAAAATAAAATGAGATGAAATTAGCATTATGTGAAAACAATGTAATTAAAAGTTAAGTTTCTTTTTTTCAATATTTGTAGAAGGAAAAAGTCCTTGCTCAAGTATAAGAAGAAAAAAGATGTTTAATAAGTAGGAAAAAAATGCTTAATAAGATGTATCTCAAAGGTCAGCAGAACGTCGACGGCTTTATTTGCCCGCATTTGCGAAAGCTGTTTAACTTCCTGTTGTTTCCTGGCACTTCCATATTTGTCTTGGGGACGATTCATTGAACGGAACTGATCAGACTTCCTGTCAACCGAAAAGAAAATTGCCGAAGTTTGGGATCACTTGAAGGCTCTTTTCAAATCGCTTATGGAAAAACTTTCCACACACTTCAGATTAAAGAAGAAAAAGTTTTTCCATTTGATGAGTAGTTGTACGTCAACTTTTTATTTTGTTATTAACTTTTCGTCAACTCTTTGCAATGAAATGTATTAAAAAGGAAATTAATATTATATGTGAGAAACCTGTTTCCTTCTTTGAGAATAAATAGGTCATAATAAATCTTGTTCAACAAACTGGGAAAAAACAGTTATTTTCCGATTGAAACCTCAAGTCGATTGTTCAATACTCTAATTAGCTAGCTAATGTTTAAAATCACAATGACAGCATATCATGACAGCCTATCAAAATTAAGTAGTGAACCTTGACAAATGGTATCAAAATATTAAATCAAAGTTTTCTACGATGATTGAAAAATACTATGATAATTAAAAAGGACTGAACTATAGCAAATAGTGCAGTGAGAGAAAAGGTATGGTCAAAACTACCAGAATATGGTTAAATTTACCAAATTTCTGGCTTTATGAGATTACCAAAATGCTTAGTAATTTTAACCAAATCACATTGAAAATGATTTTGGTTAAATCAACTATAAAATATAGAATTAAAATACCTGATAAAAAATTGAGTAAATCTGGCAACATTTGAAAATTTTATCGTTATTTCTTACAGCATAGCAAGAAAACCATTTATTTCTATTTTTACGTATTTACTTTTCAGTTTTGCATTTCTTATATTTCTAATATTTGGTAATAAGAACTATAGTTATAAGAAGTTATAAATTCTGTCCAAAATGCTTAATGTGCAGTCAAGATTAAATATTTCTGAGAGAGCAGCTACAAAAACGCTTCAAATATGTAGAAAAGATATTATATTTTTCAATATCTCGATACGTAAAAGCAAAAATCTTAATATCTTTTGAATGGATTTACTGATTAGCAGGACGCTTTTTTTTTCTTGTTACTAATTGCTGACGTTTATAGCTTAATTTTGCGATATTTTTCATCTCTCTACGTCTATTTGTTCACAAGCAATATTAAAAACATATTTTCAATTGTTTTAATTTAAGTTATTATAAAAACAGCATCATTACAAAATTTTTAGAAAGTAAAAGCAGAACGAAATTTTAAATTATTGATCCAAACGGTATTTCAATTCAAGACATTTAAATTTATAATAAATTTACTCTAATGTAAATATTTTTGTTGTCAAATATTAATAATAATTATTTTTAAGGTATTTTTAAACACACATTTTTAATTCTTTAACTGTATATTATTATCTTTTAAATGAAATAAGTTATCTGCAAGAGAGTTGGTATCTCGATAATGATTGGTTATTAAAACGAAGCATTTGTTTACGTTAGCAACTGTTATTTTCATTCTGTTTAGAATAAACCAAGTCAGTCAAGTATCATTTCTCTTAAATGACCCATTCTATATTCTTTCACAATGATTCTTCACAAGTATTTAAATTCTTTCACTATACATTTTCTACTTAACACATAGACAGGCACGAAGCCAAATAGAACATAAACAAACTATTTATGCATCGCAGTTGCCAGATTCACAAAACAAAAATGTATCAGAATTACAATAAATGCTTCAACAAATAATAAATTTAATTTAAATAAGAGACGTAGCCGGGAAAATATACTTCAACAAATTCGATGTGCGATACGTCGCTGTATTTAATTTAATTCACGTTGAATAACATTCCAACTTATGGGGGAAAACTTAGCTTAACTTTAAAACGCCATTTTTTTTTCTTTTTTTTTTTTCTTTTTTTTTTATTTAAACCACTTAAAACTCCTCATGCACCACAAAGTATAGCATGAGGCTTACAGTTGTAAAACGCCATTTTTATAAACGCTTTTTTGCTTTTTTTTTAACGAACGCTGATGTCATAGGTCACATGTCTACGTATCAGTGATCCTCTTTCTCTTGAAGTGCAAGTACCCAATTGTTTTCCAATCTTTAGACTTAAACGTTTTTAAAACTAGATTTATTACCTATTTAATGAAACTGCTAAAAAGTCTACTTTAATTACCAATTAAACCGGTCATATTAATGTAGACTGGTTTTAACCCCTTAGCGCAAAATTTTTTATACATATTTGGCACACTTTTTTCATTACTTTGTCACTTACAATCGTACAAAACTTACAAAATCAATTACTGATAAATTTTTGAATATGAAGAAAAGAATTTCAAACTACTACTTTCTTTTCTAAATTTCATATTTTAGTACAAATATAATTCCCATATTCTAACAGGTTTCTTAATAACCAACTTGGCAGTTTTTTATAACTAAAAAAAACCAAAATATATTTTTACTTGTAATTATGGCATCAAAGAAAACATATATATAAAGGAATCACTAGTGTCTAGTTTGAGTCAAAGGGTTAACTGTTTAACTTTAATACTAATTTGTTTAGTTATGCTGTCTTTTAGCTCTTCAATAACACCATTAAAAAAATTTTATTATAATTTTTTTGCTTCAAAATGTATTACTTTACTGTTTTTAGATTTGAGTATTTTTATAATTTAAAGTAGCTAAGTTCGTTTCAATTGAAGTTAGTTTCATTTACGGCGACAAAAACCTCGCAAATAAAATTCATTAGTTCGCAATCGAGCATTTTAATTGATAAAACAATTATAATTAATAATTTGAAATAAGTGCATATTTATTTTAATGAAGATTGACACATTTTGATTTTAAGTTTGCTAATCTGTTTTATTATCCATCAAAAGAACAAGTGCTCTAATTACCATTTTTTCAGTTTAAGATATTACTGCATGGTATACTGAACATTTTAATAACAAATTCACCACGATACCCATTTTCGTCAAATCTGAAAAATACCCAAAAATGCCAACTGTCCGAAAGTGCGAACATATAAATAGCAATCTTATGCAATATAAATTCCAACATACATATTGTCTTGAATTTGGACTGTACGATTCCAAATCTCAAATGTTTGAAATTCTACTTAATTCAAAAAGATTAGCGGCTTGTTCCTGGAAACGGCAAGTATGCAACAGAAAAATTTAACTTTTTAGTGTAAAGATGAAACTATTTTTATCAAAAAATGAATTTGAATGATAGTTCTTAACTAAGTATAACAATTCTCCTACGATATTGAAGATTCACCTACATTTTAAGTAAATTGTGTTTTATTTTACATTGATAGAAACTTTATTCTTTACATTTCACACCGATAATTAGTGCATAATTAAAATCATTTTTATAAAAAAAATTAGAATAATGGAAGCTTATGGATAAATGTGATTATTTATTTAAAAAGGGTATTAGTTTTTGAAATCAATAAAAAAAACAAAAGATTATGTTACATTAATGGAATTTATTTCATTTCTAAAATTAAGTTTGTAAGACAAAACATTGAGCAAAATCATAATCTTGAAAAGAGGATTTTGTAAAGCTTACTATTTATTTTTTGATATTTTTCATACTTTATTCTTAAAACAACGATGGCTTAGTTGTAATTCAAAAAAAATCTATATAAATATCTAAATTTAGAGGCATTGCATTACTAAGTGATCTGTGGATGAATTTGCAGATCAATGAATGGAGTATGAATGGGTCCTCTTCGTAAAACGGGCTGTGACTTGTGTGTGGCTGAAGTCGCATCCTTGGCCATTGATGGTGCCACTGAAAAAACAGGAAACGCACCCTCTTCCTTAAGAATTCGCTTGATTTCCCAAGCAGGCTTGTTAATATTGGCAAGTGGCATAAGTAACAGCAACTAAAATTTCTACTTTTTTTTCACTTTATTGATTTGTAAAATCCCATTATTCAGTTGAAGCAACATTTTTGATTGTAGAAAAATTTAACGAGATTCTTATTAAACTGAACAACTGTAAAACTCTCTACGTGTTGTCTTAGGGCTAGAAAAATGTAATAGTAAATCTATTTATTTTGTAAATAAATGTTGAGGGAAGGCCTTCGGAGGAAGAAAAAAAACTAAATTTCTTCCAACTGTTTGCGGCTGCTGACTTTAAGGAAAATATTCAAATTCGTTTTCAGAATATCCAAAAACCTTTTTCATTTCCTTTCCACGTCAAACAATAGTAAATTTATTATCTTTAAAGGCGCCAAAATTCCTTTTGCAGTACGCTCCATTTATTTCAATACTCCCCTTTAAATCCTCCAGAAAGCGATATGCATATAAAATACTAAATCTACTCCCACTGGGAACATCAATGATCTCTAGAGGCGCAACTTAAAGGCAAACGATATTTGTCTCAATTAGTTATCTGCACTCTCGCAAGCGCCACCAGGTGGCAGACTCACTCTCTGAATTCTGATAAATGACTACCTTTTGATAGGAAAGTGTAGAATAATGATGATTTTCTTAACGATCGGCGTTTAAGGAAATTAATGATTTTACTGAATACCGGAATTGTATTACCAACTTCAATTTGATATTAATTGTCATTTGTTTAAGGGAAAGTTATTTTAAAAATTCTTTCCGAATAAATTAAATAGTTTCAGCTGAAAATAAGAAAATATTTAGCAAAATCTGCATGAAAGAGTACCTAACATAAAACTTTTGAGCTGTCGATTTATTTTGTTAAAATAAAAATTACTTTACAACTACGCGAGTTTATTTTTCTTAAAATTATGTTTCCAAACATAACTCTGTTTAAGTGAAACTCAATAATTTTAACTTTTGTAGTTATAATGGGAAAAAAGGAATATGTATTGAAAAAAGAATCAACTGTAAAATAAATAAAAATAGCTTCAATAAAAGTAGTTTATGGGGGAAAACAAGTATTAAAAAAAGTTTCAAAGACCTGTATTCAAGCTCTTCAAAAAGCAACCGAAAATAATAGGCATTCGTTTTTTCTGAAAAAAATTATATTTAATTATGTTATACCTTTATATATTTAATAAATAACTGTTTCCCATTAAATAAATCTTTCTTGTGTCTTACAAACAACACTTAAGATAGCATGATAACAATAAAAAATCATTTATTATTTGTTAGTATTTTAATTTACTAAATAAAAGCATTATTGATTTTTTCTGAAATAAATTCAAATTATTTAAATTACACATCGTATTAATGTCCAAGATTTAACCAACTAACATTATTTTTAAATAGTAATATAAATTACAACTACGAAATTTATTTAAAAGTTTTAATTACCAACCTCACGCAGAATTAAAAAAAATCAATTTACATAGCAGTCAGAAAAGTATACGAGTCAATTCCCAGGGTGCAACGACGTCCACGTCTTAGCTTATTGCATACTTCGCGCACTAGCTCTCAGCTGGATTTTTAAGAAATCTACATACTGCGCTTGCGCAGAAGGCTATTTGTCAAAATGTCAACGTCGATGCACACTAAAAACAATCTAAATCTCTTTAAACAATCTAAATTACTACTGTTGAAAACAAATATGTCTTTAGATAAAAATGTCTTCACATGGCACAACTAACAACTTTCGTCTGAAATTCAGCTTGAGGATAAGGATCCAAATTTCAAAAATCATATTTTTTATCTATCTGCTATTTTATCATATTATTATCCCGTTTTTTATCTATTAAAGTTCTGTTTTTATTTATCTCGCTCCGAATCGCAACATAAATTAAGGGAAGAGTAAATGAAGGTTCTAAGTGACATTATATGACACAAATTAGTTTAAATTTTATATTTATAGAATAAGATATAACGCTTGAAACATGCCTTTAATCTTCAAGTTTCTTAAGTCTCCAAGTTCCCCAATTGGAGAAATCTATAAATCATTAAAACATATTTTAATTGATCGCATCATAGCACTCGCTCTCGTGGCGTTTTAACTTGTTGCAAAAAAAGGAGAAGTTTTCTGTTTTAACTCTCTGAATTTTAGCAAAAGAAAATAGAACCTTCTTAAATCTGCTTCTAAAACCCTCAGAGATTCTCATTTAGAACTTTTATCCATTGGGAAATGCGAAATTTAAAGTTAAAATTGCGTAGTTAAAATAAAATTTTCCCGCAAGAAATCTCAATATTTGAAATGTCACAGTATCTTCTCCCATCAAGCTGTTCGATTATAATAAGCTACTTCATGATTACTTTTGAAAAACTTAAAATCCTTCACAAAATCTATTTCAGGATTTAACAAATTTGTAAGTAAAATACAATATTATATAAAATAACATTATTGGTTTTCTTTAAGACTGAGCAACAATTTTGTTAATTGTAAAACACAAACAACTACTGAGTTTTTCACTATGATTTCTTCATTTGACTAAAGCGATTTTAAAAAGAATTTATCATTCTGTAATCGTGTTTTAAAGGCATATCTGAAAAACATATAAGGAAACACTCTTCCAAAACATATATTCGTTTTTATTTCTAAACAGAAAATGGCAACTTCTAGATAATTTTTAGAGCGACAACAATTTTAAATTGTTTGTCATTTGATGGATGTGCATTTTTATCTCTTTAAAAGCAAAAAAATACAGTTCTTTTCATCATTTGCCTCCGATATCAATTTTTTTTTTCTTTTGAAGAAAGAAAAATTTTAATCTGGGTTTTTTTTTTCCAACTTAAACTTTATACAAATATTTGCAAAATGCCTTTAAAATACAATTGGGATTTTTTGTTGTTAATATTTCTACTGATAATAAATATTTTAAAATTTCCCTTAAAACGCATGTGTTTAACCATTTTTTTTCTGTTACTAATTTTATATGATGGAATATTTTTGTCATATCTAGTATCGTTTTGATTTTATGTCGTACATGATATAGAAATAAAGTTATATCAAAAATTTAAAAAAATTATATAAATGTGAGTACTTTTCCATAAAATTACAATTTGTAAAAACCATGGCTGTGAAAAAACTAACAATTTCTCATAGTGCCATGAAATAACATACTTAAGGTAAATACTCCTCTCATATTTTGATGATAATTAAATACCAATTTCTGGTGTAACCTTGCTCTGCTTTTAAACGCGTTAAAAATGTATAATAATAGTGCAAGCTTCCTCTTCTTTTTGGTGTCTTTAAAACACCTATTTTTGATGTAACTTAGAATGATATTTGGAGCTTATAAAAACACCAAAATATGGTGTCAGCTTGCAAATAAATACCAAATTTTGGTGTAACATGATACGGCATTCTTTACAGTGTATAATAATAAAAAACTAAATAAAATATGGCAATTAATGAAAATTATCCATAAATGGTTAGAAGAATCATATGCGGAATTACTTTCTCCATTTTACAGTATCATTTATTTTGCTAAATTTTACTTTCAGTAAAAATTAGAATATAATTGAAAAATTAACATGAAATATAGCAATTAATAAAAATTTCTTAGAAGTGGTTAGAAGAATCAATCACTATCCCGTTCAATGCTTAGAAGAATTATTTGCTATTTTAAATTTTACTTTCAATAAAAAATAGACTATGGAAAATTAAAATAAAATATGACCATTAATAAAAATAACTTAGAAGTAATTAAAAGAATCAATCACAGAATCCTTTTCTATGCTTGTTTTCTTAACTTTTACTTTCCATGAAGAATGAAGTAAAATAACTATATGAAAACGGTGCAACGAGAAAACGATTTAACGAATAAAAATGCTGCATGTAAAACAATTATTTGTAGACCTGTCACGCCCTGTTAAAGTACTGTATTTTATCTATTCTTTCATATTTTCGTTAAGAAATAAAGTAAAATGTAGATTCGAAATACTGAAGTCTAACAATTTAGAACCCTAAGAAAAATGTTTCAAATTAAAAATCAATCATAGACAAAATCATAGTACTTCAACATTAAACAACTAATATTTCAGCAACCGTAAAGCGTGAGATTTAACAAAGCAGTTATATTTTTTTACAAATCTCAATGGGAAATTTTATAAAAATTAGGTTTAATTTTTAATTAGTATGAATACATGGTTGTAAAATATAGAATGTTCAATTATTAAAATAGAAGAATAAGGTTTTTAATGTACGTAAAAGCATTTGGATATTTATATAACAATTATCTTTAATATTATGAAATTTTTGACTATTTATTTATTTATTTGAATTTTCATAAAAAATAGCACGTAATTTAAACAATACATTTTTAGTTAATATCTTTTGTTTTATTACTCCCAATAAAAGCAGCGAATGTAATTTAAAACAAATATAAACATTATAATTAATTTTAAACACACCAAAAAAAGCAACAAATCACACAACTACAAATGTCGATTTCTATGTTTTTTCGCCACTTTTTATTTCTCAACAATAGAAAAAGGAGGCAGTCGAGTATAAACAATTAGATAAATAAATTGTCTTATTTAAAAAATTATCATTAAAACATGAGGCACATATTTTAAGATGTATTTTAATTTTTGATTTGTTGACATCATGACGGACTTAAATTTTAATTCGAAATAGAATTACCTACATTCCACATTAGCAATCTAAAAAAATGCTCAAAATGAGAAATTTAACTCATTGATGTTAGAAATTTGGCTTTAAGCCAACAAAAAGTCATTTTCTTTGGAAAACTCTATAAGTTATAGCATTTGTTACTATTAAATAAACAGACCTGTTTTATCAAATAAATTCCCCTTCTTATCTTTCTAAAATGATTATCATTTGCTGGCAAAATTCCCAAACAAAAGTAATCATACTCAAAAACATGGATATGCGTGAAAATTTTAGAACAACTATTCTTACACAAAAAAGTAGATAAAATATGCAACATGATGAATTTTAAATATTTTTACTAAACGTCAACTTTATTAAATAAGTATTTTCAGAATAATATCTTCGCTCTTTATGCATTTAAGATCAGCAAAATGTAGGTTTTCAAAAAAAATTATAATTTTGCCAACGTTTTGAAGGTTCATGTATTATAAAATAGCATTTGAACCTTGATTATAATTTTTTCAAATTATAACGGCATATGCAAAATTTATGATGAAAAAAATACTTATCATTTGCTACAATGCTTCAAAATTTAATTTTCAAATAAATACGAAAATACACCGTTTTTTATAAGGTTGCCAGTTATCTGGATATAAATATGATAACATTTTTTTTTCCAAATCATTTAAGTGGGATGCTTTCATGATCATCCTGGTGCTACAACCCTAGTAGAACATTGGCCACTCTTAAGATTACAGACCATTTTTTCCATTGGTCATTTTTTTTTACTTTAGCCACTTTCCTGCAGGTGATAATTATGTAAAATTTCATGTTCTCTTCAATTTGTTTTCTTTCCATCTACTTCAGAATCTTCCTCTAAATCTTGACCTTCTTGGTTTTCCGTTTATTAATTATTTTACATTTCTTTCCCAGTCTATTTTCAGAATGTGTCCAAACCATTGGATTCTTTTTATTCTAATATTTGTAACAAAGTATGGTTCATTATATTTACCATAAATCTCTATATTTTTTTAACTAACATTCTAATTTCTTACTTCACAAATTACGACGAACATCTTCATTAAAATTGTTGTTTTCCATATGCTCAAAAAGAGCATAATTGTGATTCGTTTAAGTCTCAGATCCATATAACATAATTGGTTGAATCATCCGTAAAATCCTAGAATAGTACACCGCTTGGCGACATTTAGAAATCTCGCAAAGTTGACAATTATTACCTGGATCACCGTTGTCTTTTATTATTAGAAAACAATTTAAGTTATTACAAATTTATTAAAAAAAGCTTAATAAAATAAAATAAAAAGTTATTTATATTACAACAACATATCTCCCCGGAATATCTTCCAGAAACTTAGCTTGGCGAGATTTCAAAAAATTGCCAAAGCTTGGGCTATTCTAGAATCCACCCGAATCATCTTTTATTACGTAAAAATTCTAGGTTTAATGTTTATATTTCTAAATATTAACAGTTTTTGAAAAGCATAATGACATCTGTTTCCAGCCTACATCCTAGCTTTCTCTCATTAATTTCGGTAATTAGCGACTCCAGTTATTTAAATTCTGTTACTTTTTTAGCTTTCAGCTCTGTTTAATCAAAAAGGAGATCAACTGAGAATCTTTTGCACGTTTCTAATAGTTATTCATCCTTTATTTCTTTTTCTAGGATAGCAAAAGTTTTATTATAGCATCATCGATAGTTTTCGCGACATTTAATAGTAACGTCACTAAATGAGTTTTTTAATAGCATCTATATATATATTTCTCTTACACGGAGACAAAAAAAAGCCTCATTACAACTCCCCGAATAGCAACGCTAGAAAATCGACCAATGATTACCACTAAAAATGCCACATGCCAAATCTAGCTGAGGTGGCTCAACATATAGCGCTTTTAAAAACGGAAACGGAAATAACCACAGAGAGCATTCTCACCAAATGTCAGCTATCACACTATCAGCTGCGACAATCTCATACTATTAAGCTTGGCAGAAGTGAGTAGTCTTTGTCGATAGATCTCTATTTCAGTATTTTGTCAAAAGCGCTTTTTTTCACGAATTTATATATTACGAATTTATTTGACGATTAATTATAGCCAAAATTTTAACCTTTTTAAAGAGATATCAGTTTTAGAAATTTTATCTTAAGATTTTATACTATAGTACATTTTTAATAGGTTTAACGAATTACATTTCATTTATTTGAATTCAAATTTATTTTAATGACTTAGTATTTACTAAAAAGATGTCATTTTTTAGAAGAAAAAAAAGTTGTTATATGGATTTGAATGATTGTCTTGAATTCTTAGAATTTTGTGCATTTGCAATATACCTAAGTTAGTAGTGAGCGAAGCGAGCTTGGTTTGCGAAACAAACCATATAAGATTGCGTAGCATTTTTCGGGGGTTGGCGAGCGTTCGCGAGCAGGGGGCGCAGCCCACTAGTATAAATAAGTAATCAGCATCTTACAAGGACAAGTTAGAGCCCCTGAATTAGAGATGCCGAGTCGTCCACCATTTCGGAACAAGGACTTTCAGCAATGCGGAAGAGTCACAAGATTTGGCAATTTATCGCTACAAACGATGCTAACCTCAACTGATAATTCCTAAAGAAACGCGTGTTTACGTACATTGATTTACATTGTTTTTAGGAAACTTTCTTTTTTAATACTTGAACAAATTTCATTGAAAAAATTACTATTAATATTATTTACAATAAAAATATTATTCATTACTAGATAGACATTATAAACATTTTTTGTTCATTAATAATTATAAAATTTTAAAAAAAATTAAGCAAATGGAGAAGAATCAGTAAATTTATATTTGCATTTGGTTTAAGCTCATATAAAATTGATCCTGGTTTTGAACAACTTATCCATTTCAGTCTTTTTCGAGGAATTTTTAAAATTTGGAATAGTAGCAGACCTTAATTTTTTAATACTATTTTATCTATTTACTTTAAGTTAAGATTCTACAAAATTAACCTGCGAGAAAATTTTAAATACTGTTTTATATTTTCAAACTTGAATTAAGTCACATTAAAAGATTCATAGTTTAAATTTTGCAAAATTACTCCCCTTAACTTTTCTACAATAAAAACTAATTATTTCAATAATTTAATGCAAGAATTTAATGGGGGAAGAACACATTTATAGATCCAAAAACGCATGAAAGATCACACGTTACATATATTTCTTATTATAAATGTAAACAAACCGTTTGAACTTTAAGCAATATATTACTATTCAAGTAATAAAAAAAAAGTTACTATTAAGTAGTGAAAATAAATAAATAAGCCAGGGTAAAAAAGCTAACTATCTGATACATTAGCGAATCAAAATGAAATATAATCAAAAGCAAATATTTATTTTTAACAAAACAAAAGGAAATACTTAAAAGTGAATGCAAAACTTGGAGATTCTGAGAAAAGTATTTATTTATCCAATTTCTTGCCTTTATTTATTTGATTTTATAGCACACAAACTTTTCAAAATTGCTAAATAAATTATTAACTGTTGTTTAAAAGTCATATTTTAAATAAATATTTAATTAAAAAATGCAATTTTCAATGAAAATTCTTATCTTTGATACATAGTTTGAACTGAACAATTCAAGTAACCCCGAAAAGTTATTCGCTTATTAATTTTTAAAGAAACACAAAAAAAACAAGCATTCAGAAACAAATTCTAACAGCTTAAGATCGTTTATATACTACATACAAAAATAAATAAATTCAATAAATTATAAATAAATATTTTTCTCACATACGCGAGCTAAGGCTGCCAATTATATCTTCTGCAATTTATTACCCATTTCCTTTTTCTTTGATGGAGATCTTAAAAATAGAAAGCTTTTTTTTAAAACTGTTTGCCCAATTTATCACTGTACAATTACCCATATCAATAATTTTAAGTATCTAAGTGGGCTTCAAACTCCTAGCTAACACTACGTAACTAGAGAACTTGTTTGCTCCATAATGGCGGATAGTTCAGCTTCCATTATAGAGGAACAGGCACTGATTTAATGTTAGCACTACGTCGTCAGAGAAAAAGTATAAAACGGATAAGCCAGACAATAACCGTTAATATTTTTAAAAAATATTAATATAGGAAATACCGGCTAGTGAAAATCGGGAAACAGCCTTCACATTCATTTCAGATTATGATCATATTTAATCCGATTATTATTAAAAAATTCACGTCTTTTGTCAAACGTTATAAGAAATGCACATTGAGAAAATTGTCCGATATTCCCTGCACTAATGTTTTTTAAAGCTAAGGGCTCTTGCCTGGTTAACACTTGCCCAGTATTATTTCCACTATTTTTTCTTTTTTTTTCTTTTTTTTTGATAAAGTGCCATTGCTCGATTTTCTCTAAAATCTACTTACGTAAAGTGACGGTGAATTGAAGGGCTAATCTAAACACCAATTCCAAGGTAACTTTTTAAATGATGACGCAGTTTATTTCCTAATTAAAGTCCTCCTTAATCCTTGTAAAAAGCTGATTGCGTTTATATGCACTTTAACTGTGTGAATTATAACTTTGACTAACACGGCATTTAAATAAATTAAAAATGTATTTTCAAAGATTAATGAATTTGTTGTGAATTTTTAGTTGCTTTGAACTTTTAGTTGCTTAGTTGTTAATTTACTCCCACCATAAATTTCGAGAAGAATTTTAACTTCCGAATTGTATGCTCTGCCTATATTCATAAATAATTAAAATAAAATAACAAATATTTGATCCTGAGGCAACAACAAAAAAATTAAAAGAATCTGGGAGCTAAATTTAATTCAAGTGTATTGATGCCAACTATAACAAGACAATGAGAAAAATAAATTTTAAATCTGTTCTTTTTCGAGATTACTCTTGCTGTTAGGAACCGCTTCAAGCGATTGAAATAAATAGGAAAACTGATATTTTGCTATTATGATAGATTTGTTAAGGGGTCCTCAAAAGTGGGCAAAGAGCCAATTGCAATTGCTGATGCCCGGACGTAAAATATCTTACGGTTCCTTTCGGGAATTTTCTGTCATTGTAATTAATGTGGCAACACTGTTAGAATAGCCGAGAGACTATTTATTTGAAAACAAATTCGACCAAAATAAATAGTTTCTCTTTTCCGTAATATTATAAATGATCTCAATTTTACACCCGTCGGCATCATACCATCATTTACAACAATCTCAAGCGGAAATTTCATTTTGAAGAAAAATAGTGATCTCGTATAACATGGTATTGATAAATAATATTGATGTTTTTAAATGCTTCTATCATAAATAGCTCTATGGTGATACCTATTTTACGATAAATACCTATATAATTACTTTAGAAAAACATAGGGAGAATTTTCGGTAGTGATAGGAGCTTACTATGAAAATTATACGTACTGCCATTTTCGTATTAGATTTGACAAATATAAAGATATTATCCCTTTAATTTTACTTGAAAAACGTAGTTTTTGACATTTTTCTTTAATTTCTTTTATGTTTAGTTTTTCTTCCTTTAGTTTGTTTATGGCAGAAATAGGTCGAATTCGGATTGCAATAAAATGCATATAAATTTAACTTCGATCACTTTTGAATCATTTGTAACGCCATCAGAAACTGAGTCCTGTTAAAGTTTGAGCACCTTGTTTTATTAGAAAGTGGTCAAAATCTTGAGAGGCAGATATAATTCATATTTAATCAGTTAGTATATTAAAAGTTGTCAACAATATTGAAACTTGTATTGTCACCAGACACAAAGCTTTAGGTAAGATTTAAGCACTCTAGTTCCACTGAAAGTCGTCGAGATTTTGATTAGTTTTAATTTCCATTTGACGAAAAACTGGCAATAAATTCTACTTAGAAGCAGGAAGGGATTTGATTACTATTATCAGAAAGTGTAAAGATTCAGAAGATTCCAGTTAGCTCAAAATTATTGTGGAAATAAATTTCTATTGAAAGATTCTACTCTTCATGGACACATTTTTAACAAGTGATTTAATAAAAACGTAGCATTTTTTTCGCAGTTTTATTAAACAGATGACAAGATGTATTTCAGTTATAACGATTTTATACTTGGCTGCCCAATCAAACCTTGTTAACACTTGGGCGAAATTGAAAGTCGTTTATAACAAATTTATCGTCGTTTTATAACTTTTTTCTTAGTTTGTTTTCGTGTTTACGATATACCTTTTAACGAAAACACTTTAACATCTTAAGGACATGGGAAAATTGCTTAATTTTCATTGCATCGAATTTCAAATTAACAAACAGGACAAACATTCGAATTAAAGATAAAATTTAGAATCAATAGGATATCTAGGGGAATTAACATTAGTCTGCAATAACCAGTGTCTCGAATTATCCATTTTCGAATTAAAAAGAAATGACTGTGCCATTAAGAAGTTTATATAAGTCTTATTGGGAAATAATTAATCCATTGAAATAATTAAATTCTTTAACATAACAATGCTTGACAATTGCTAAGGAACAACTAATTTATGCAAAGCAGCATTCCCGACAGCCCACCAATAACAGTAAAATCAAGCTCAGAGGAAGTGGTAAAAAAGGGCCCGTCATCTATATAAAAGACAGTGTATACAAGCTCATTATTCATTCGAAAACTCATACTGTTAGGTGCTTAGCCAATATAGAGCCGTAAGTTGTTGAAGAACTTATTTCTTTGAACTTTAAGGTGTTGTTGCAATAACTAAGTGCAAAGTTTCAGCAAGATATAATTTGAGTGCTTACGATCGGGAACGAGCAGTTGGACAACTGGAAGCGACTTAACACTAGATTGCCCAAGGAAGTCATTTTGACTGCTTTCTAATTTCAATTAGAAAAACAATGATGACACAATTTCTTTGAATTTTGTGACTTTTGTACAGCATATAATTTTTTTATTGTTAATATTTACTAATAACTTGTTATACGAGGGTTGCTATTTATATTTCTGGCCTTGGCAACAGTAAGTGTTGTTAGGCGACCGCAGACGATTTTAATCGAAAGTTTGATATTTTTAAACATAAATTCAGCAGACGATTTACCATTATAGCTTCATTTGAATTGTTGACAGTAAATTGAAAAGTTCTTCTCTTTCAAAAAATGGAATTGAATCGTGAACATTTTCGTGCCATTATTTTTCATAACTTTCGACGTGGATTGTCAAGACAAGAGTGCTTCGATGAACTTAATTCTTTATTCAGCGATAAAGCGTCATCCTACAGCACTGTAAAAAATTGGTATAACGAATTTAATCGTGGTCGATGTTCGATCCAGGACGAATCCCGTGCAGGTCGTCCAAAATCCGTTGTTGTGCCAGAAAAGATCGATGCTGTGCGTGAACTGATAAAGCAAGATCGTCATGTGACNTTGCAGTTTACTGTACGTATACTTACCGGACATCAGCAAATAAAATGCTTACAAATAAAATCATAAACAGAAACCATAGAAAAATGTCTCTGTAACCGTAAACCATAAAAATGCAGTATCACTAATGTTTCAAATACAATATTATTTTTATGATAGAAAGTTTATGATAGTTTATAATAAACAATTTTTGTGAATAAAAAGTAAATTTGCTTTCTTAAAAAGAAATAGTTAAAGTAAAAAAACGCACAATTAACATTAATATTCAAATACAATTTTATTACACTAACGGTTCCCAAGAGTCGAAATGAAAATATATTACATGTCATACTACTATATGAGATAAAAGCTTAATAGAGAAAAAAAAGCAAGTGAAAAACTAAACAGACATATAAGAATGAGAGTTTTGAAATGAGAAATGAGAGAATATATTTCTTAAAAACAATTCTAATTTTCAAGGATGAAGCATAAAATTTGTAATTAGTTATGTTGTGAAACTTGACAGCTTATTATTTGACAATATTTTAAAGATCCATTTTTGTTTCTTTTTCGGGGACAAACTGCACCACTCATCTGCTAAAAAAATCAATGCAAGCTCTAAAGGACATTCTCAAAATTAAATCTCAATCAAAAATATGGTTCTCAAAATTCTTTTTTGAATCAAAAATTACCTTTGGATAATGGAATTGCGAGAAATTCGAAGTGTTAAGAAGTATGACTACGGCTTCGCAACCCGTTAGAAGCATTAAATAGCTCTAGTATTACTATACATCAGACACTATTCAACAACTTTTCCTTCTTTTTTCTTAAAATTTTATCTTTGATTATTTAATACCAATATACATCTTACTTCCTTTTTACAAACTTAAGCTTTTTCCACTTGTTTAAATCCATTTTTATGAAGAAAAATGCAAGAGTGACTTTTAAACATTTAAAAATCAATGTTAAACAATATCAAGTGTAGAGTGTAATTGAAAATAATATGTTTGAAAATAGAAAATAAACTTCTTATGCTCCATAGTTAAAAGGGATGAAAGGATGTTTTGTTAAAAGGTTTTCCATTTCAGCTATGAGCAAAAACATATATTTTTTTTTATTTAGAAGTATATTTTTTGCATTAGTTTTCTTGAGATCATTTGTTTCATTGAGTAAAATTACTTCTTTATTTCATGATTTTTATTAAATTTTTCGTGAATATTTTTTTTCATTACTTTGTTTTTGTGAATAAAATAGTATGGAATATGTAAAGAATGATTGACCTTAAAAAAACATCAGTGTAGGGTATACCGGGCAAATGTATACCGGGCAGTGGCACTGAACCTTAAAAAAACATCAGTGTAGGATAAACCGGGCAATGGCACTTGACCTTAAAAAAACATCAGTGTAGGATATACCGGGCAAATTTATATCGGGCAATGGCACTTAACCAGACCTAGTATGACTAGACCTTTGGTAAATATATACTAGGTCTAGTGACACTTTTACTATAGCTTAAATATTTAAAAAAAATTTAAACAAAGCGTTTGAATCAATTTTAAACTGATAACGAAATCATTGCTTTAAAATTAAAAAAAAAAATAGTAATAAAAACTGCGCCAGATAAGAGTAATTGAAGTAGTTGCTTCAAACAGCGCATGTGCGGGAAAAAAAATTTTAAAAAAATTTCCAGGTGCATCTAAAAGTGGATGAATATCCCAAGACATCAGTAATGAGAGTGCCAAAAAGTGTCATCTCGCGATTAAAAAAGGGACAATATCATCCAAAGCCACTCTTATTCTTCATTTAACAGCATAAATAACAGATGCAAAACATGCATTAGTGTCCGATGCAATCATACATCTTATTGAGATTCTCATACTACATTTTTCATTCTGGCAAGAAGACGATTTTTGTGACTATTTGGAAATCGTCTAAGAAGGAGCATATTTTGCATATTTAACTTTCGTATTTTTCAATATGACAATATCTGTACCGTTTTACATTATAATAAATGCACATTGTCTCCACAAAATTGTACTCTGCTTCATTTTTTCAATCAATGTCTATAATTAGTTATTCCGAAAAATGTGACTGTTCTTTAGCAATTGCCAATCAATATTTAAATTATATATTCAAAAAACCTAATGTTATCCTTTAAAACATTTTTAAAGTATCATTTACGGTTCAAATTGTAACAAAACTTAATAAAGTTTAATCCTAAATCGAAAGCCATTCTCCACACAAGCTGTTCTAATTGGAAAAAAATTCCGATTTTTAGTATAACTGACTATAATTGCACCTATTACCCGCCATGAAAATTTCAGGATCCTAGCACAAAGGGTTCTAAAGTTACAAGACAGACGTACAGACACTCAAATTCTTCCTTTTATTATCACAGTATTTTATTATTTTATTAAATAATAGTTACGTGAAATGGAAAGTGGAGTAAAAGCAAAAACTAAAATGTGTACAGATATTGTAAATAAAGACTATAAAAAGAAGAAAGATATGACTTACCGAAACACAATACTTTTAACTCTGACAACTGGAAATGTTTATTTATTTATTTATTTATTTTTTTACATTGCTCTCAATTCGTATTCTAAATTTTTATCTATGCAATCTGTTCATTTTTAAATTTCAAGAAAAAAAATCTACCATACCGCATTTGAATTTTGGTTAAAGTTATTGTCCTTTATCCAACTACGTAAATTAACTTAGTTCTTATCTCATGGAAAATATATCCATGCAATTAGTAGATGTTCATTTAAATAGAATTTGTTCTAAGGAGCTGGAATGTTGCCAAATGAAATTACATTCAGATGCCTTTGTGGAACTTTATGTTACTGGCACTGGAAGTGGGAGAGCAATAATTATGATGTGAATTAACTCATTCATTTGAACTATAAAGGAAGTTAATTAACTCACATATTATTACAGAAACTACGAGAAGTTTAATTCCCAAAATACGGTGTTAAATTTGGCAAATTTATTATTAGCTGAATTTTAAAACATAATCTCCTAGGCATTCAAAAATGTTTTAAAAATTCAAAAAAAAATGGAAATGTGTTAAAGCATTGCATGAAACACTTTATTGTCCAAAATACTAAATCAATGCCTCTTAAACTAATTTTAGTAAGGACCATTAAAAAATATTCGAAAAAGAGTTACGCCACGCAAAATATATTGTATACAATTGTTAGAATATCCATAAGTTACTTGTAAATTTTTGACCAAATTTAAGTCCCCATTTCCCTCCACGAGTTGCATCCCAATCTTAATAAAAATTATTACGAATACACAACAAAAATGATTGCTTAAGACTTACGCACTTTTTTTACGCACCACTAAAAATGGTGACAATTACTTTATTTTAAAGTGGGGCACCACAAATGTTCTATTGCACTACATGGTGTAAAATTTCAACCACCATTTTTTGCCTTCAGTAGACCTAAATTTTATTATAATAGTAAAATAAGAGAGGCATAAGAGCCAGTAAATGTATTACTACAATACTATAAGAATACAATTAAGTAAGAATCATTCATTTAAATAAATATATACACTAATTTTCGAAATAAAATTTGTTTGCAAATCAAACATACAGAGAGAGATTACAATGAAGTTTTTACAGTATAAGAAAGGCTTCAAGCAAGCATTGCCTCAAATCATAGAAATTATAATCTTCACTTCGTTTGCGGATGCGAATTTCGTCTAAAGTATTCCACTTCATGCAATTAATTGACTAACATAATTATTTCGAAAATGCAACATAAAACTAAGAAAGTACGAGTGAGGGAATACTCAGTCAATACAAAACATTACACCATTGACAAGTGAACGTACTAAACCCTGGACCATCTCGCCAAACAGTTTTAACAATTTTAAAATAAAATATAAAAATTTATTGGGGATATCACAGAGTGCATTAAGATGCCACGCAAAGTATTACACTCGAAATAAGTTAGAATGAGGTCTAATTTAATAGGAAATATGATTTAATAAACAAATCGAAAATACTTGATTAGCAAAATGTTAAGTCTCTTAAGGGAGAGCTCGCTTTTAACGAGCAAATCCCAGTTTTCGTGAGCAATATTTTTATGATTTATAAAATTTCTACATACTTCCACCTAGGTTAGCTAATCCCTACTGAAAACATTTGTTCAACGTTTTAGAAGACAATTGAGTCATGAATTCAACAAGCAATTGAATTTCTTTTGGAAAGCAAGGTTGGTGATCTTTTTCGAGCCAAGAGTCTCATCAGAAGAACAATATCACATCAAAGAGACAATTAGACAGTCCATAGCAAAATAACTCACTTTTTTTGTACTGAGCAGAAATTACTAAAAAATAAATATTTTATCTATAATTTAATAATTATTTACTAGGTATGTATGAACTTTTGCAATTGTTTTCACGAACCCGTTTTTTACGAATATTTGGTTATAATGAGGAAATATTGCTGTCCCATCTCGCTCTACAAAAGTGAATTCGAATGTAAACTGTTTCATAAAAATATTCAACAGCTCACATTTTCTTAAAACTCACTCGATTTGGTGAAATTTGAAAAAATGGCTGATAAATAATGGCATATCATATCTCAATGATTGTTGAATCGTCAAAAATGGAGATTTAATTTCTGAAAGTACAACTTCTGTTCTAAGTTTCAGTATTTTATCAGTCTTAGAACATTCTAAAAAAATATTTACACAAATATAAAACTCTTCGAAAACTGCATGACTTTGTCATTGAAAAAGATTTAGGTCTGAAAAGGAATTAAAGATCTAAAAAATACTTTCGGACCTTTAAAAGAATGTTTTAATTCAAGAAAGTAGTAGGGTATTCCGAAACGTCTAACACATGTCTCAAATTCCTATTAAGTTTCTAGCTATGTTCCTTATTTCTTCGTATCGCTTCGAATTGATTTCTTTTGAACTAGTTTCGAAAGTAGATCCAAACCTATTCACTCGGTTTTCTTAATCAGTTTAGCAAACCTAATTGAATTTCCTAGCCAACGAAGAATTGTCGCCATAAATAGATCGAATTAATTCACTCAGTATTATTTTCTCACCTATTTTTGCCAAAACTACTTTAATTATCGAAATGGTAGTTTAGAACTTTGCCATCTAATATTTGTTGTTTGTAAAATTTGTTTATCTAATAGAAAAGGATTTAGAGGGAGAAGAATAAGTTTTGAGGTCGTTAAATTATGTTGTGCACAAGCAAATATAAAGAATTTATTTCTAAGCCATGGGTGTAAATTTTTCGATCAATCATGATTTAAGATTAATGATTTAAATAAAACTTCTACATAGTCATAACTATATTTGCTACTAATGTGTAATCTAACGCGTGTATTAACGTGAGTAACTAATTCTTTAACATTGTGTGCCCAATTGAGAGGGAAGTTTTTAATCTGATAACTGGAATATTATTTTAAGTTTATATCCTTAAGTTTTAGTTTTTCATAAAGTTAAGTCATCGGATACAAAATCACCACTTCACAGTAAAAAAAATTTTTAACATTACATAAAATCTCTGACTGCTAGTGGCCAAAAAATTTTCGCTTTTACAGTAAAAATAAGTTGACAGAATTTTTTTGAAATAAAACCAGGCAGAATACATTCGGGCATAACAAATTATTTCCCGTAAGACAGGATACGATAGAAAATTGATCAGTTGATGACGTTGCTTTAAAGCCATGATAAAGTATTTGTCGTGCCAAAGCAAATCATGGAACTAGACGTTGTGTTGCAATTTGCTGAGAAACAAGAGCGTTGTGTGTTTATCAGTGTGAAATGCTGCAGAAAAGATAATCGTTAGCAGAAAGCTGGTAACAAATCAGGAACCTTTGAAATAGTTGCTGGGTCTTAAATCACCAAGGAAACGGATGTATAACCAATCGATGTGACAGAGGAAAATTAGAAGTAGGGTGTCTCAGGTGTATGGTTTGTTTCAGTTTATTGGGACAAACTTTAAGTGCAGGTAGGGAACATCACGATTATTCAGAACTGCATAACAGCCCATGGTTGTAAATGTCATGGTCAAGTAGTGTGACAGACCCAAGAAAGAAAGAAACACTTGACTGAGATCATCTGAAATATTTATTGGTCAAAAATATTACAATGTGAAATTGTCATGAAAAGATGTTCAAGTTTCAACCATTTAAGTTGTTAAAGTTTCCACCATTATTAGTGATGCATGCGCTACACCATCGGGCATTGGTTCGAGGATTCGCTCAAATACAACTGGATTTTGTTAGACATCCGCAACAGCACAGACTTCTTGCAAGGAGATACATTTCAAAATACACGGGTATTGCGTACAAAACACTTTTCAGTGTACCTCAACAAAAAAATCCGTACTCCTTAAATCAGAAGAACATAATAGCCAGGGAACCGGTAAGCCACGGTCAGTCCATCTGGTGAACAAAAACACCTATCTGCGAATGAAAACGTTTCCGGTCATGGTTTTGCCATTCAAATTTGAATCCTTGTGTTGTCCTCTACCTTCCCCTAAAGTTTGTCCCGATAATACTAGGACTTTAGCTACAACTGCAGACTCATCGCTAATATTCACTTATATAAAGCGGGTAAAGTAAAGTAAAACCTTGCGTACACGTAATGTTCCTTTACATAACACCTAAAAGAACTCGATTTAGTGAATAAAGAAAGCAAAAATATCGAAAAGTCATATTTGTAATTGTTTGGACTTTAAAGTTTTCTGTCCTCTAAGGAGAAAAATATGTAGCCAAAAATTAAAAACCTAAACAATAGTAGCAGGTTTTATCTGTTTACCTATAAAAGTGTGTTATGGCAGATTGAACTGCTTCTTGCAGTAAATTTCAGTAATTTTAAAGAACGGAAATTTTCCTTAAAAAAAGTTACGAAGGTCTCCTATTTTTTTAAAAAATTTATTTTACATTATAACGAAGTCATGAAAAATAATATTTACACCCTATTACTCAAGAAAAAAAATTTTACTATACTTCGCTCCGAACTGCACATTTTAAAATGTCAACAAATCACATTTTTCACAATTTAAAACTGTTCATTTAAAATGATTAAGACTATGGTAGTTTAAATATGCTAAAACGCGTTATGTACTTTTGAAAAATGTGAGCTATATTATTGTTGTTTATTTTATAACTTTTTTAATAGATATATTTTACTTTTTAGATTCAAAACTTCTAGCGTGAAATTGAAATCTTTTAATGAAAGTGTTATCGAAAGTAAAAGCAAACTACACCTTAAAAAATTTCTCAACCGTCTGACCTTTCTAAAACGGTACAATGTAATGATTCTTGGCATATCATACGGAATTTTATTCACGTTTTTATTCTAAATCATTTTACATTCCTTTTTTGGTTCTTAGTCACTTTCCCTAAGGGTATGTAACTTACTTTTACCTTCCAATAAAAAATATATATATAGATTTTGCAGATACTAGTGTAATATTGCATCAAAATTGGCATCAACAAAATTATTTTAAAACTCGATTCTCAAGACAACTCTAGCAGAAAAGAATACAACTGAATCTCAGTGGTATTTTTTTTCAATTGTGAATATCATTTTTTCAGAAAAGGTTGCTTGGATTCTTGGCGCAATATGTGATGTCGCACCAAGGCTGATAAAAACTTAGAAAAATGTATTTAAAACATTCTTTATCAGTTTAAATTTAGTCAGTCCTTGATGTTTGTCAGGTATAAAATTATATTGGGATGATGTTTGTGAGCAATTAAATGCGATAATAAAAAAATCTCCCAGTTAAATAGGGAGCTAATAATGTAAAAGAAATAAATAAAATTTTAAACAAGACAAAAACATTTCGGATTTCTTTTAGTTTTTTCATTAAATAGAAAAGCTTCGCTCCCTCCGCGCTTCGTTCACCAGCACCCATGGTTGCTCCTCATTCATCATTAAAGATAAATGGGGAAGTACAGTTTATGACCATTTTTTACAAAGATTACGATCGGATAGCGATCTGTTGAATTTTGAGCATTGCTAGGTTTCGGCAAATCAATAACATGGAAAATTATTTATTCACAAAAGTTTTATTGGTCAGTGAAAATGGGACTTAGTGTGAAAAAAAATTCTTGCAACTTATTTTTTTCTCAGAATCAGCTTTTATGAACATAAACCATTAATCTTTTAATATGTTTTTTACCCTTAATCTTCTTAAAAAAATTTTGCTTAAGTATCCATAAGAAAAGATCATTTTGTTTATATAATATATTAATATAATTTATAAGTATTATGATTAATAATTATTGAAATTTATAATTATTATAGATAATAAATATTTTAATTCACAATTAACATAATTTATAATTATTAGAATTTATAATTAATAGAAATCTTAAAAAATTTTTGCTTAAGAAACTATAAGAAAAGATCACTTTGTTTATGTAATATATTATTATAATTTATAATAATTATTGTAATTTATGATTATTATAATTAATAATTATTTTAATTCACAATTAACATAATTTATCAGTATTATAATTAATAATTATTTCAATTCACAATTAACATAATTTATCAGTATTATAATTAATAATTATTACAATTTATAATTATAATAATTCATAATTATTATAATTTATAATTATAATAATTCATAATTATTATAATTTATAATTATTATTATCTATAACAATTATAATTGCAAGCACATTTTATTAATATATTAATCGTAGCGAAGTGAAAGGATAGCTTGATTTAAAAAATACTCTTGTAAAGTTTTCAACCAGTTTTTTATCCCATCGAATCCCCCTTGTACATTTTTCTAAACGACTTTAAAATTTCAAGTTTCTAAGTCTAGTATTGTGAGTAGAAAGACAAAATTTAACATAAAGCAAGAAAGTGAGACCAAATTCTCAAAAAGAGCACTTAAAATTACTTTCACAATAACTTTCAAACAAATTGGAGTTTGAAAAAAGAGCCTGTGTCAAGTTCATAAACAAATATGGCCCTTTTAGCTTACCAAGTTTCAACTTAATTGCATTCGTCAGGCCTGTAAAGCGACCCATTTTAGTATTTTTTAGCAACAAGTATAACAACATTTAATTCTCGATCGAATTATAAAATATAATTTTTTATTTCCTCTTAATTTCTGTACTTTTTTCTGCACACCTAAGTAATTTCATCTTACAAATTTTGAGTAGCAAAACAAAATGCAACGCTAAGTTGTACACACAAAACAGCAGCGGAGGTAGAGCCTATCTCCTACGATAGACAGATGACAAAAACGCTAGAGAGATGATAAAAACGCTTTAATTGACATAGTTTATTTGATAGAATAATCGTTTTATCTAACAAACTAAAAGTATTCTAGAATAAAATTTGTATGAGTGGAACAGTCAAAACATTAGGTCAATTAAAAACACATTGAAAGCAGCTATTTTATTGAAATCTAAAGTCTAGCCTTTGTATATAATAAAAAAAAGAAAACCAAAATGCAAAATAATTGAAAAATATGAATAAATAATAAAAATTTAAGGAGAAAATTAACAATACATTTAATAGTCACGAAGCATGACATCTTTGAAAATAAGATCGAAATTACAATCGAAAAGAAAATACGACATATACAGTAAGCAAAAGCAAAAATTCCAAAAAAATCTAAAGATATCGGAATAATGTATATAAACAATATTTCATTTCTTATATGATAGGTAAACTCGATAAATTTTAAAACACAAACTAACTATAATAATTAAAACAAAACTTTAATTTGAAACCTCAAAAAAATAACTAAATAAAAATTTGAAGGAAAAATCCGAAATAGAGAATGGAATATTTTAACGCATCAAGCTACTGCCAGAATTTTAATCTAGACATCTACCAAAACTTTCTCATATACGAAAGCAGCTCAGACTGCTTAAGTAATTTGAATTGCGCATGAGACAACATTTATAAGAAAGTGTATAAAAACAAGAAAATTTAAAGCGATAACAATAATCATTAAAATCGACAACAATAATCATCAAAATCTATTTTATAGGGAAAAAACTGTCTGTTTTTTTCCCCTTCCTTCTGAAACACTAGATATTAATAAATCATAAATCGAATATTGAGATACCAATATTTTATCATATATTGAATTAAAACAAACTTTGCGAACGAAGTAACCTTACGTTTAAGTTTATATATTTTCTTGGTAGTGAGAGCAATCTACTTCAGTAGTCTGAGCAGCTTATATTCATAAGAAGATGCGGTTAAGTGCTGTAAATTGTATGTGCCAGACTCACGTGGTCTGTTCTTTTAAATGCATACAAGAACTGAACCTGGTTTGATAACTCAAATCGCTGAAATTTTCAAACTATTTAGTTATTTTGCTTATAATAGTTTTAATATCCATTTCTATGCTGAGTATTAAAAGAATCAAACTACAATATAGTAATCAAAAATAGTTGGCGAATCTGGACTTTACTCACAATCCAATCATATTAAGTGCAAAATTGTCAATTATTCTTCTTGATACACGGTATTTATCTTTTAACAGAACAAAGTAAAGCAGCAACAATCAAATAATTACGTGTGTCTCTATTTGTTGCAAAAAAAAATTATCAGTCAAAGCATCTAATTAAATACACAAGTGGGCGACCTTTGTGCTAAAATACAAAACTAAGGCAAACAACGTTAAAGAGCACAAAAATATTTATAAAATACAGACAGCTGTTTCGGATGCTCAGAGGGCAACCTTCATCAGTGCAACAGAAGGAAAAGAGAGAAAACAGGGTAAATATATATAGAGAGAGGTGACGTCACAAGAGGGTTTAGAGCAACGTTGCTCTAAACCCTCTAAACCCTCTTGTGACGTCACCTCTCTCTATATATATTTACCCTGTTTTCTCTCTTTTCCTTCTGTTGCACTGATGAAGGTTGCCCTCTGAGCATCCGAAACAGCTGTCTGTATTTTATAAATATTTTTGTGCTCTTTAACGTTGTTTGCCTTAGTTTTGTAAAGCATCTAATTGTTGATTTATACAAATAACCCATCAAGCAGAACAGCCCAGAGCTGTTGAGCTTGATCTTATTCACGAAGACACAATTTTGCAAACTCACTGCACAAGTTATTTTAATTTGATGTACCATTTCCTTGTCAAAGAAGTCATATGAGTATTAATATATGTTGTTTACTTGAAAGGACTATAATTTACGAACACGACCCTAGCTGAGGCTTAGGTGGAAGAACCGATTCAAATCTAATTCACAAGCTGGGGATGAAAACAAACTAATATTCAAAATACAATATGTTTGCTTAGTTTTACGCCATACTATTAACCACTACTAAAGCCACATTATTAAAGGACTTATGACATTTGTACCCAGTTCATTCCTTAATCGTAACAGCTATAGCACACTAACATACAACCACAAAAGCCTTACATGTTGAACAGACATTGTTTTTACTGGCTGAATGCTTGATAATATTTTATCTACCTAATTTGGGATATAAACTTCACGTAAAAAACTAGGCACGTATCTCATACTTTTTTTACTTGGATAACATTTTTAAATATGTTCAATTCTTATAAAATTTCATATATCTTTACTTACAATCCTTGCCATGAAATACCCTTTCAACTCTGATGTGACAGGCTTCTTTGTGGTGAGCTGCGAATCTAATATAACACTAAAAATAAAGTGAATAAAACCACAGTGTTTTTCTTTTCCCTTTTCTTTAAATCCATTCGAAACAGGTGTGTATGAGTCTATGATGACATCTCAGAATAAAATTTTTCTACAAAAACCAGCTCATAAATTCTCTCTCCTTTTCACCTCATTTCTACTTCAAACTTTATCACATAAATATATCAGCAGAAAATCCAATACTTGAAAAAGTACTATCTTAAAACTTGAATAAAAATTTAGGCTTCCCGTGTCTCAGAAGCTGACGACAACTCAACTCGGCATATCACAGACAAAAGGCTTACGCGCAGATCCTATTCAAAGTTCTGAAAAGAAAGTTGGACACTATTGTCGTAGTAACTCAATCGACTTTCCTTCAAAATGTTACTTCATTTTTCGAAAGAATTTCTATCGATGATGTTAAAAGAGATAAATTCTTTCTTTTTTTCTTTGCTTGTACTCATGGAAAACTTCGAAAACGAAAAAAGGTTTAAGAATTTGATGATAAATATTTTATTCCATTCAGAACGAATCTTAGTTTCAAGTGCAACCTAAGGGACGTGAGTTAGTGTAAGACTCCAAAAAACTCCGCTATTTCTAAATAGTTATTTTGTTCAAAGTGGTTTAAATTAATGTTTTGAAACCTTTTGTTGAATTATGGGTATTTTCTTCACTCAGTATAATTATCGTTGTTCGAAAAGTATGTGTATTCTTACTCTAGTATGTTTTTGTGAAAAACATAGGAGCAGTGTTTTTCTTTTTTGAACCCATTCTCGATGTATCCAAATTTGTAAACAAATTAATTATCAACTAAACAAAATTAGTACTTTAAGACCTCAGTTTATAAATATCCAATCAATATCTAAGTATATAATAAAGGTAACTGACATTGCACTGTTTTCATCCACTTGATTGTACTTTTGACATTGCAATCAAGTGAGGTAATGCTTCCAGTGTATTTCTTAAGCTAATTACTGCGTATACTTGCAATAAGTCTAAATTCTACTATGAAACTTTTTTTTTACTTAATTTATTCTATAGACTCACAACCTTTCTTTTTTTAAAGAAAAACAACCATGTATTTATTCATATTATAAATGTCTTTCGAATGAAATAATACATAATGATTCATGCAACCTGACTTTTGACAAATAAAAATGTATCTTTTTGATGAAATTTTGGCATTAATTCCATAGATTAATACACATATTATTGATTTCATCATTATGGAACAGAACTTTTGAGCTATTATTTATCGCTCATTTTTTCATAGCAGTTTCTTATATCAATTAGATTTAAGTCTCAACTCCCCCTTCCACACTTACTTTTTTGGAGTTATATTCTCTGGAAAAATCAAAAATCTCGGAGGAGTGGAAAACACCCCCAACACATAATTGATACAAGGGATCAAAACCGGGTTTGTCCCTTGACCTTTCGTGTGACAGACGTACCCGGACTGTTCTAACAAGGCTTGCCACCTGTCGCATCAAGTGCTTCACTTTCAACGAGGGCAGGAAAACCTTCGTCACCTGCACCAAGTGCCAAATTCATTAGGCTTCTCCTGAGCACCTCTTGGATTGCATGGGACTCTCTAAGGAGGATCTCTTTAGCAATCCTCTCCTAGTCTTCGACTTCCTTTCAGTCAACGAACTCGTGGATCTTGTCTGACTCCGTCAGACAGTGAGGATAAGCAACAACAAAAACAGATTTAAGTCTGGTGAATATTCATGCTTAGCAAGTAACATTATTTTGATTTTCCTATAGGAAATTTATTGACAATTTTTGAATTATGATAAATGTCATGTTGAAATATTCCGACAAACTTCTTCGTGTATGGAATAATGCTGCGCCTACATATGTCTATACGGAGAAAAGAATTCTGAGAAAATTAACGTACCGTCTGGTGATGGCATTTTTGGAGAATTAATTCTGCAGTTTGCTTACTCCATAGTTCTGGTAATAAACACTAAATATGCGGTAATTAAACCATTCATTTGGAATTTTTTCTATTCATATGGTAACAGTGCACCGGAAATTTTGATTTTCAAAACCATAGTTCTTTTTGCCTCACATTCGGTAAAAAATATAACTTTAAAGTAAATTTAAGCAAATAAATGGGTTTTATACTATGATAAAATTATCGAATTTTGCCATATTTTCCAACTTTTATCACGTATTACACAACTATATTTTATTGTTAACTTTACGAAAGCCGTTACCAAAGCCGCAATAATTATAGGTCTAATAATAAGAATTATAGGTCTTTTCGGTGTCTCCATAAAATTAAAAACCATGGTTAATTTTATCATATTCTGGTATTTTTGACCATACCTTTTTTTTCTCTGTGCGTGAATGCTGTGATTCCCTCAGAAAACTCAACGTCTATTGTGTATTGAATAAATTGATCAGGACTTAAAATGGGAACTATACTTATAGTGTCATTTGCTAAGGAAAAAAATATGTCAATTTACATTAGCATGCACAGATCTAACCGAGCTAAAATAAGCATTAATTGTTCAAATTAGTGTGTAGAGTATTGTATAATTACAAATCTCTAATAGAAGAAATCTTGGAACCTGTAGAACTATAATATCATGCAAATACTTCTTGAACTTAATTATACAACGCTATGTTCAAATTTTCATGTAATATGATTTCAACTTAACATGTTATGAAAGTTGTAACAAACATTTATTGAACAGTTTATTGTTCAGAGCATTATCTTTTTTAAAGTGCACTATACAAAGTTTGGAACCTTAAATGGTTGAAGTTTGCTCCATATGTGTAACCAATTGAATCATGTTATCGTGCAAATCAATCCTTCTTTAACGCTTTAACTTTTTCTTTGTTGTTTAACTTGAACTGAAACACGGTGAAGTTTAACGCTTTACTACAGTTTCAGCGAAGTTGCATGATAATATGGTTTAAAGTACCGACATTATGGTTCAATGCTTAATGAATGTTTCGGATTGTTATTGATCAGACAAATTTACAGAAATATATGCATAAAATGCATTGTAATTCTTTGTTTTTGTTCGCTTTTGCTTCAATAAGAATATAATAAATTTAAAGACATTAAAGCAACGTAATAAAAACATTTAAAATTCTTTCTTTTAATATTTAATAAAACCGGATAGCCTTTTCTTTCATTAATTTCTTATTGAATTGCACAATGTACTCCTCATTTGGTATTTTTCTTAAAATAAAAAACCGCATCGAATGCTTTATTTCGTTTTTTAAAAAAACATTCTCCTTACATCAACTATTTCCTATTCAAAGATGCTTTGTATCTTAATTGCAAAGGATTTTCCAATTTAATATTTTATTTTGTGCGAAAACAACGCATCAATTCTCAACACTTTTTTATTTTAAATCCCTCTAGACAAGATTTTCACTACCATCGAAGATTGGTGACTGTTGCTAATTAGTTAAGACAAAACAAAAGAATGCTGTCTCTAATAGAAACGAAAAAGAAGCAAAAAAATGAACAATGTAAGTAATGAAAAACAAGAATCTAGATTCCTTTTATTATTATTTTTGATTCAGTTTTATCCCAACTGCATAAAAGAAAAAGACTATCTTATAGAAAGACTAGGATAAAAAGATAATAAATAAAGAACAGGTATCTTTTGTATTTTTCTTTGCTATGCCTGTCTATGAGTCGTTCTTATTTATCTATTAAAAACATTGGCCAGTTAATAAAAGAGTAGTATTGTTCTGCCTTCAATTTAAAAAAAAAAAAGCTAGATCCCGTTCTTGATAACATTTGAAAACCAATGTTTATCTCAGAATTAAGTTGACTGAATTAATTTGGAATCTGTATTTTTTTTATAGCTTTAATGCTTTTAAAGTAGGTTTCAACTTCATTTAAACTTCACGTCTCACAAGTTATTGTGTCTGAAAATGATGAATGATTTTTCGAGAGCTAGAGCCCCCCTCCCCAGCCCCTGTCTTATAAAAATCAGAATTTTATATAAGAATCTTAACATAAACAACTGTACTAAAAACCAATAATAATGTTTGGAACTAGTTCGAAACCAGAAAAAAACCTTTTTCCTCGCTTAAGCTTTAATAAGTAATACAAAACCCTTTCTTATTGTTTTAGAACGAAATTAGTTTTTTTAAATTAAAATAGTTTGCTTTTTTACCTTTTAAAATTTAGAATACTTCTTCCTTTCATACTTTGGGGATAACATTTAATAGAAACAAAAAAAAACAAATCCTTTAAAGAAAAATAGCCTTTTAAAGTTATTTAAAAGTTGTAAAGAAAAATAGCCTTTCAAAGTTATTTAAAAGTTATAACTTGTTATTACAAGTTCAATAATTAGTAAAATAAATTCCCATTTTTTTGCACAATTCGATTTTATTTCAATACACTGTAAAAAATTCCAAATCAAATTACAGTAAATAGTACCGGTATTCAGAGTGCCAGTACTTTCTACCGAAAAATTCATTCTTACTGAAATAAGTTACCTAATAAAAAACTAATATACAGTAATGTTGCAGTAATAATTAAAGTAAAATCACTGAATCATTCTAATTAAATAAATATTACTGTAAAAATCATGGTTTAATATTTCAAGAATAATTTTACGGATCATGCACCCAAAGTGCGAATACTTTTTACCGTAATTTGATTCGGAATTTTTTACAATGTATTATGGTGTCTTTTTACTTATAATATAATATAATAAAGTTAACACGTAATACATTATGTATATTTGCTTTACTCGACTTGCATTTAATATAAAAGACAAAATATATATACCATTATATATACTGTATATACTGCTCTGAATAATCAATTCAAATATGATACGGTTTTTGCTCAAAATGAAACTTTCACATCATTCTAAATATTTTTTTTTTCAAAATTGATCACACAAAAGAAGATTTCAAATACATTTAACGTATTTGGTGCATTATTTTTAGTGGTTCTCCAAATAGTTTAAAATTACAATACCTCGCTCTCTTTCTATGACAGATGATACTTGCATTTATTTAAATTAATTTGATGTAGTTTATTACACAAAGCATACCAACTCGCTGAGGTAGCAAAGTTCCTCTAATAATATAGATATTCAATGCAAATACAGTAGTTTTGCCTAACCATCAGTTTTGATAATTCTCTCGTGTTTCTAGTATTCGCTACATCTAACACGAATTATAGGTAATTAACCTCCAGAATTGCCTCAGATCTTGTTAGTAATGCTTCTAGTATATTATGCGATAACAGCCTTCGTCGATATACGTCACCGGTAATTCCAGTTTTATGATAATGATTACAACTACTACAAACCGATGAAAATTTTACTGTAAGAAATTCCAAATCAAATTACGGAATAAAGAAGAGGGTCTTTGCTGCATCTTTCTTCAAATCGATTTCACCGTAAAATATTTTACTGTAATTTTTACAGTAATATTTATTTAATTAGAATAATTCAGTGATTTTACGATAATCGTTACTTTAAAAACCACGATATATCGGACTTTTTTGTTCCGCAGCAAGTTCCGTTAAAAATGGATTTAGAAGAAGTACCCGCACACTAAGTGCCGCTACATTTGTCGTGTGAAACCGACAGTGTAAAGTGATCCGTAATTTGATCTGGAATTTTTTGCAGTGAACAGGCCGAGGAAACAATAAAGTATTAAAATACTATTGAAAACAATTTCTGATTTCCTTGTTCTGAAATGACTTCTTGACAAATTTACCGTTTTCAATTCCTCATAATTCAAGTCTGCTTAACTTTATACATTTATATTGTTTTCTACGTTCTTATTAATTTGCTTTAGTGTCTGTATAGGTGGAATCTGGAAATCAAAATGATCACTTTCCCAGTAGTTTCTGTTCACTTTCTCACTAGTAAAAGCTACAGCTTCATATTCTTTATGGCTATAGAACCCGAAAGCTAATATTCCAGCCACTTTTAATGACTCCTTCTGTTTCTTGGAAATTTTCCTCTTGTCTGTAGTTGATCGCAATTATAATGCAAGCTTTTATTACTTTCAAACTTTATTACCTGAACCTAAAAAAGCAGTTCAGAAATGAAAAAATGCTATTATGTTGAAGTTAATCGCATTGATTTTTATTATTGGAGATAGACATTGTGCATGCAGAGAAATATTATTTAGATTAGACAGATATTTGATTGCATGCAGATTTTACATCGTATTTTACTTAATTAAAGTAGAAATTGAAATGGAAAATTTAGTTTCACCACTTACAACAATACAATTTCATGTTTTTCTCAATTTTTCAGAATTAAAATTTTTAAACCTGTAAGACATTTAAAACGATTTATGTAACTTGCAAAAATATAAACGGCTTAAATGATTTTGGCAAGAAGCTATGCAAATTTTCAGTTCTTCAAGTAAATATGGTTAGATTTCTCAATATTAGCACCAGCAAACCCTGCTCTTCTTAAACATAAAATAAAAGTTTTTCAAAAATTTTTCAAATGGTCAACAAAATAAGACGACTGGATCACGAAAAATGTTGTCTCGTAAAATAAAAAACAACAGAGAAAAGCGAGAAAGTCGTAAATATTTATATAGGATGCAAGCTATTTCTAAGGAACAAGATAGGGGTAAAGAGAGCTGAAAGTTTTAGCGAAATGACACTCTTGGGAAAATTCTTGGTCCTGTGCTTTTAGACTTTTGTTCGCTTTGAAAGAATAGCGAGGAAACGTAAGTGCCACTTTCTTGGCACTTCTTTTAGAAATAACTTTCTCGTGTAAATAAAACTAAAAGTCATGAGGGCATGGAATGAGTAAGAATATATTTATTTATTTATTTTTAAAAAAAGTTTTAAATTTTATTTAAAAATTTTAAATTTTATTTAGAATATAACAAAATATTACTATTTTTGAAATAAAGTATTTTGTGAGAAACATACAGAAATATAAATAATTTCAGTATTTTTAATAATTCGAGGAAAAACGGCATTTTTTTCATTTTCCAGGTTTTAAATAAGGCACCTTCAAGAGTTTTTGAAAATCTGTAAACATTTCGAAGCGAATTTTAGTGGAATTATGCGAACTTGGGTAATTGCAAGCATGAAATTAAAAATATTAATTGCCATCTCACGGAATTTTCAAAAATTAGACACATGATTTCCGCACTATAATTTCAGTTTCCTCTATTTGGAGGAATAAGGAAAAATTTTAAGAGCAACTTTCTAAAAAAAAATTTCTGGTATAAATATAACTAGAAGTTAAAGGAAATTTTTCTATTTTATAAAAATTTTACATTTTAAACTAATTTTTTTAATAATTAACATACTTCTTTTCTTAGAATAGTTTTGTGATTCTTTTTTCAGAGCAAATAGTTTTGTTTTAGAAGAAAAATGTCAAAAATATAAGTTTAGCATTTTCATTGGCTTCTGCATAAAAAAAAAAAAACATTTCATTGTTCTTTGAATTTAAAAGGTATTTGTTAAGACTTTCTGAAAATTATAAAACATTTCAGACGGAATATTTTTGCGTTAGTAATATACTGTGTGCTACGGGGATTATTTCCTATAAAAATTTTAAATAATAACTTATCTGATATAAATCTTCAAAACCTTAAAATATATACAAAAAAATAAAGTAAAAGTAATTTTACTTTTTTTATCAAATTGTTATACCCAAATTTTATAGCACTATCCACTCGGTTGTACTTTTTTTAGATAAATATGAGTATTTTCCATTTGAATTTCTAATTCAGTAAGCAGTCTGTTTTTTATTAAATTGTTATACCCAAGTTTTATAGCACTATTCACTCGGTTGTACTTTTTTTTAGATAAATATGAGTATTTTCCATTTGAATTTCTAATTCAGTAAGCAGTCTGTTTTTTATCAAATTGTTATACCCAAGTTTTATAGCACTATCCACTCGGTTGTACTTTTTTTAGATAAATATGAGTATTTTCCATTTGAATTTCTAATTCAGTAACCAGTCTGTTTTTCTTTTATTTTAAGAAAGAGGCTGAAATTCGGAACATTTAAATTTTGACAAGATATATTTTTTTATATTAAACGATATTCCAAAACTTTTATTTTTAATTCACCATATTAATCTGAAATTTGAAAGCTATTGCACAACGGGAAATATTAACTCTTTTATTGCATTGCATTGCATTGCATTGTATTGTATTGTATTGTATTGTATTGTATTGTATTGTATTGTATTGTATTGTACTGTACTGTACTGTACTGTACTGTACTGTACTGTACTGTACTGTACTGTACTGTATTNTTCAAAAATTTTTCAAATGGTCAACAAAACAATACGACTGGATCACGAAAAATGTTGTCTCGTAAAATAAAAAACAGGAGAGAAAAGCGAGAAAGTCGTAAATATTTATATAGGATGCAAGCTATTTCTAAGGAACAAGATAGGGGTAAAGAGAGCTGAAAGTTTTAGCGAAATGACACTCTTGGGAAAATTCTTGGTCCTGTGCTTTTAGACTTTTGTTCGCTTTGAAAGAATAGCGAGGAAACGTAAGTGCCACTTTCTTGGCACTTCTTTTAGAAATAACTTTCTCGTGTAAATAAAACTAAAAGTCATGAGGGCATGGAATGAGTAAGAATATATTTATTTATTTATTTTTTAAAAAAAAGTCTTAAATTTTATTTAAAAATTTTAAATTTTATTTAGAATATAACAAATCACTACTATTTTTCAAATAAAGTATTTTGTGAGAAACATACAGAAATGTAAATAATTTCAATATTTTTAGTAATTCGAAGAAAAACAGCATTTTTTCATTTTCCAGGTTTTAAATAAGGCACCTTCAAGAGTTTTTGAAAATGTGTAAACATTTCGAAGCGAATTTTAGTGGAATAATGCTACTTGGGTAATTGCAAACATGAAATTAAGAATATTAATTGGTATCTCACGGAATCTTCAAAAATTAGACATATGATTTCCGCACTATTATTTCAGTTTCTTCTAATTGGAAGAATAAGGAAGAATTTTAAGGGCAACTTTCTAAAAAAAAAATTTCTGGTATAAATAAAACTAGAAGTTAAGGGGAATTTTTCTATTTTATAAAAATTATACATTTTAACTAATTTTTTAATAATTAACATACTTCTTTTTTTGGAATAGTTTTATGATTCTTTTTTTAGAACAAATAGTTTTGTTTTAGAAGAAAAATGTCAAAAATATAAGTTTAACATTTTCATTGGCTTCTGCATAAAAAAAAAACATTTCATTGTTCTTTGAATTTAAAAGGTATTTGTTAAGACTTTTTGAAAATTGTAAAACGTTTCAGGCTGAATATTTTTTGCGTTAGTAATATACTGTGTGCTACGGGGATTATTTCCTATTAAAATTTTAAATAATAGCTTATCTGATATAAATCTTCAAAACCTTAAAATATATTCAAAAAATAAAGTAAAAGTAATTTTGCTTTTTTTATCAAGTTGTTATACCCAAGTTTTATAGCCCTATCCACTCGGTTGTACTTTTTTTTTTAGATAAATATGAGTATTTTCCATTTGAATTTCTAATTCAGTAAGCAGTCTGTTTTTTATCAAATTGTTATACCCAATTTTTATGGCACTATCCACTCGGTTGTACTTTTTTTAGATAAATATGAATATTTTCCATTTGAATTTCTAATTCAGTAAGCAGTCTGTTTTTGATCAAATTGTTACACCCAAGTTTTATAGCACTATCCACTCTGTTGTACTTTTTTTAGATAAATATGAGTATTTTCCATTTGAATTTCTAATTCAGTAAGCAGTCTGTTTTTTATCAAATTGTTATACCCAAGTTTTATAGCACTATCCACTCGGTTGTACTTTTTTTTAGATAAATATGAGTATTTTTCATTTGAATTTCCAATTCAGTAACCAGTCTGTTTTCTTTTATTTTAAGAAAGAGGCTGAAATTTGGAACATTCAAATTTTGACAACGTATATTTTTTTTATATTAAACAATATTCCAAAACTTTTATTTTTAATTCACCATATTAATCTGAAATTTGAAAGCTATTGCACAACGGGGAATATTAACTCTTTTATTGCATTGAATTAAATTGTATTGTATTGTATTGTATTGTATTGTATTGTATTGCATTGCATTGCATTGCATTGCATTGCATTGCATTGCATTGCATTGCATTGCATTGCATTGTATTGTATTGTATTGTATTGTATTGTATTGTATTGTATTGTATTGTACTCTACTCTACTCTACTCTACTGTACTGTACTGTACTGTACTGTACTGTACTGTATTGTATTGTATTTTAAACTGAAAAAAGGGATTTTAGCTCAATCATTTCAGTAAACATTTTTATCACCTATTAAAGGAAAAACATTACTTGCTTTGTGAGGAATATTCTAAGTTCTATATCAAAATTCATATCTCATCTTTAACATGCAAAGCATTCTTGCTGTCTTCCATATCAAATATATCCTAGGGGTTTCGATTTGCATCTCTTTCCACGAATAATCGCGCGAGGCATCAAAACTGCATCTCCTATCACAACTTTTCTCCTTTTTATTTACGTTTCCTCTAAACCTTGGCACCACAGAATTCGACGATAACCTATAAAAATGAGAAACAAAAAGAGCTCGGAATTTCTTTCAAATATTGAACCACATATATTTGTGTTCAATATTTGAAACATCTTATATATAACTACCTGACGAAAAAGTCTTAGCGAGAAAAATTTTTGAATATTTCATGACGATCTCTTTCCTCCCTTGTCAATATATATCTATGTTTCATAGCTGCTTATTTTCTAAACCAAATAGAATATTCTTTCCGTTTAGCCTAACTATACAGAGCATGACGTTCTACTAACGCCAAATTAATTACCGATCATACTTTTGTGGGTCAAATTACCAAGAGCAGTCCATTAATTGGCAAAGATATTTTAATCAAGGAATAACGTGAGGATATTTCGATACTCTATTTTAATTTTTTAAATCACGATAGTCCTCTTAGAAAAATGGCGCATAGAAGAAACAGTCTTATCCAAAACAGTTCTTAAGACTCAAAGTATAACATGTGCGAAATTCATAATGGTTTAAAAAACATAAATAATAAACAAAAGACAAAAAGAAATCAGTATTTTAACTATAATTTTTTAATGAAGCGAAAAAATTCACTTTTTACAGATCTATTTTATGTAAAAGTCACTAGACCTAAAGCTTTACGTATATCTTCTACAATGAACGATTCAAAATTAAATGCCATTTATTTTCATCTTTATGCATAAAAGTAATTAAAAATTGACATTCTTAAAAAAAAAGAACTTTCCTTAATTATTCGAAATTCTTCTTTTCACTTCACTTGATACCCAATTAACTCATTTTTCATCAATTTTTCTATCGAAGACTCTACTGAGATATATAATTATGCAAGTGCGATAATCACCTGTTTCCGATAAACTTACATTATTTCTTTTCTTATTTTTTTTTCTTAGAAGAAAGTGATACTAGACTATCTAATTACACCGGCAAATTGCAACGTTCCTCTTGAAACTCAGACTGACTAATTTGATATCCTTTTAATGGCAACGACGACCAATTATTGAAAATTCTCTTTTTTATGAAACTCACAGAATTCTGGTTTAATTACATTAGGATAAATTCTTAATACAAGTTTGAAAAGATTTTTTTAATTACTATTCCTTCACTTGAAAAGTAACTTTCCAAAACTAGCAAAGTAAAAGATACAAGGAAATCGTCAGAAAATAATGAAAATGAAAGAATGGGCCTAATAGAACAAAACAAGAAGTATTTAATTATGCAAAATGAGTTAATGAAATAATTTTGAGGAGTATTTGAAATTTTCTTGAAAAGAAATCTTAAGGTAATGCATGATTATCGCTTAATTTTACATTTAATTTTAATTCATTAATTAATTATATCATTTGTAATAACCATTGTTCTATTTTTAGATAAGTATTTTGTATTTACACTTGTTATAAGTTTCTTGTTAAGCGTCTATTGCAAACTTAAGAAAAATTATTTGCATCATTTTTGTTCTAGTTATCCATTTTTTCTATTATTAGACCAAAAAGGGCATTCATAACAACTAAATGACCCAACGCAACAGTTATTTTTTTACCTAATTTGGAATATGTACAAATTTTCTTATACAGTTTTTATGTAATTTTTTAATCAACCTTCAAAAATATCGTGTCATATAGGGTTATGTAGTATCATAAAGAAATTTAAGCTTTCCGACTGGGTAAAAATTGGCAACTTCGAAGTGAATTTTGATTTTTTTTATGATTATTTTTATTATTAATATTTATATTCTTATTTATTAGCTCTCTAAATATTTTTTACATTTTTGTTCTCCGATCTTTAGAATCGAAGTTATAGTTGTTATTTCACATGTTGGCAGGCGAAACAGAGTAGCAATGGGATACCTGTAAGTGACGTAGTGTTGGTTTCTCGATCCTGATTGGTTGTTGAAACGTGGCATTTATTTATGTTAGCAACTGTTCTTTCCATTCAATTTCGATTAAGCCAAGCTCGTCAAGTACCAATTCTCTTAACTAACACGGACTGCATTCTTTCACAAAGATTTCAATTCTACCACTATATATTTACACAGAGACTGGCACGAAGCCATGTAGAACACAAACAAACTTATTATGCATCGAAGTTGCCAGGTACACAAAACAAAATATATCATGGTTACAATAAAATACATAAACAAATAATGAATCTAAGTTAAGTAAAAGAATTGGACTAGAAAGAATTATATTTCAACAAATTCGATGTGCTCTGTATTTTTGCTCATGTAGAGAAACTCATCTCAACTTTAATACTCCATGTTGCTGATAGAGATTAGCTGGTGCTGACGTCATAGATCACTTGCGTGGATATTGTTTGTCTTCTTCTTCTTCTTGGTGTGCAAGTATCCAATTACAATCTTCAAGTGCCTTTTCAAGAAAAAATTTTATTTCAAGAAAAAAAATTTGCATTAACGGGTATTACAAAAAAAATTATCATAGAGTTCTTTGATACTTTGTATACAAATTTTGTATAATGTTAACAATGTTTTGAACTTAAAGATCAAGGTCTAATGTGAATTTATCATTTCTATCATGATTTAAGTAACTATGTTTAGAATATTTCAGTAAAAAAGTAAATCTTATATATTTAAATCATATATTTAAATATCATATATCATATATCAATATACACTCTATAACAAAAAAATCGACGCCCCAAGAAGCAATCATCCGATTGCTTTGAAATTTCGTATGCATGAATGTTTTGAACAGATATGGCTGGAATGATGCCGACCGGGGACGTATAGTCTTTAGCGACGAATCCCGCTCCCAACTGTGTCCTGGCGATCATCGAAGACGTGTTTGGAGACGCACTGGGCAGAGACGGAATCCTGGCCCTCAACAAGGCATTATGGTCTGGGGTGCCATTTCCTTTGACAGCCGGACCCCTTTGAAAAGTAGTAATTCAATAAGTA
>NC_092205.1:40735446-40754637 GCF_043381705.1 Parasteatoda tepidariorum
ATCTCTCTCCCATCGAGCATGTCTGGGATATGATGGGAAGGCGATTGCATCTGGCACGGAATGTTGATGACCTCGTTCGACAATTGGATCGAATTTGGCAGGAAATACCGCAAGAGACCATCCGGGAGCTTTATCGGTCTATGCCACGCCGTGTGGCAGCTTGTATCCAGGCTAGAGGCGGGTCAACACCTTATTGAACTTGTTACTGTAGCTCTGCAATGAATTTTTCAATTGTTCTGAAATTTTAATCATTTACTATTCTGTACATTGTTTTCCTATCCACCAATTTTCGTTTCAATCGGACAACTCCTTCTTGGTGCGTCGATTTTTTTGTTATGGAGTGTATATAAATCATATATCAATGTATTTAAATCTATTTCATTGTATATTTTAAAAAATTTTTAAATTTTAGTTCAGAACACAGGTAACCATAATATTGATCAAGAAAAAAAATTATTTTAATAATTATGCATAACAACTTGTTACAGAGATGTAAACTGGACATAAAATATTGTAGTTTTTATGCTCATATTTGTCTAATTTTGAAAAAATATTTTATAAATTTTTAAAGTTGTCTTTATATTTATAATATTAAATCTCTTGCTTACAAAAAATAAAATTAAAATTTTAATTAAAACTGCTTTCAAAAAAATACAAAAAAATTGAGTCGCTCTCAGTCAGATACCTCAAAAATAAAATGAAAAATTTAAATACGTAATTTGCATATTAAATTTTAAAACTACAATAAAACGACAATGAAAGGAATTAACTTCCTTTTTTGTTAAATTAAAGTGGTATTTAGTGTAATTAAATGTTTTAAATATTGATAGATATTGTGTATCATTTTTAATTATTTTGTTCAAAAGCGTTATTTTTACTGTTATCAAGAAAATGAAGTTATATTACATTCATAAATATTTTTAAAAAGTTTATTTATAAAAAATAATGTAAAACACTCCCGCAATAGTCATTTGTTGGCATAGAAGGTTATAAATGTTCAAATTCAAATTCCGTTATTTTGAAACAAACGGCATGGTGGTGGCAATGTGGTCAGTAATGCTTTCTGACCAGGGCAAGATTCTGCCGATTACCAAAGAGGAAATTGCTCATTAAAAAACCAAATGGTTATTACAGAAAAAACGCAGTTGCAAAATTCGCAAGTAATGTCTAAAATGGTCTGTATTTTCGATCGTTTTTTCGTCTTTTTTCACGTGATTTATCTAATTACGATTATGCATGCGAATTTCGAATTAGAATTAGCACTTCTTGACGCTCTCGATTAACAACGATTCTATCGTTTCCTCATCTTTTTCCAATTACTTATCCTTTTTTTGTTCAATCTCCAAATGATTTTTTAATTAGGTATTTTTAATACGATAATATTGCAGCTCCCGAAGTTTGAATTTGAGTAATCACTTTTTGTTGCGCATGTTTAACGGATTTTCCGTCATTCATTCACGTCGTTTTCTGATCGTTTCTTCGACAGTTATTTTAACTATTTTTGTTTTTACAGCATTTTGCAGGTCATACAAATTCGGATATTCTTAATACAATTTAATTATGACACGTCGATTTCAAATTTGAGTTATAATTTTTTACCCTCGCGATGATTTCGTCGTAAATCCACTTCGTTTTTCACTAATTTAATTTTTCGATATTATCGATACGATCGAGGGTATTTATCGATTTTTCAACCATTTCCTTACGGTTTATTAAATTGTAATTTTTTAATGCGATATTACGACACAATTTCGAATTTGAGTTCTGGCGTGCTTTATTTGCGACAATTCCATCGTTCATCTGCGTCATTTTCAATCAATTTTCTCGGCAGTTATTTTTAGTTTTCACGCTTATTTTCACAAATTTTTTCAAATAACGATTTTTTTTAATATGTTATTACGATGCGTGAATTTTAAACTTGACTAATCACATTTTGGAAATCACTTTATTCGTTCTGAATCACTTTATTCGCGACTATGCCGTCAGTATCAACGTTATTTTCTAATCGTTTTTTCAGCTGCTATTACAGTTAGTTAACTTACTTCCACATCATATCTAAAATTGCACACCATTTTTTAAATTCCTCATCATTTCAAAAATCTCGATATTTTAAATACAATAATATTATAATAAAATTATTCGGTTTACACGCATTTGAGTATTTTAACTTTTATATGAGTATAAATATTTAATATTTACCATTCAAGGATCGTTTTATGAAAATAAGTCACACAGCGATGATTATGTTGAATTTTCTGCATAACAAAATGTATTGATATGCTGCTTTGAAAAATGCTTGCGTGAAACCTAATTTTGCAAGTAGTAATTTTTAACCGAATCAAATTTTGATATTGATTTTGAAAAAGGAAATCATGCCCTGCCTCTGACCACAATTACTTACATCACCGTATATAGAACATGTGGCGTGACATTGAAAAACCAATGTATTCAACAGCCTAAAATTAGTTCACACATTTAATAACCATTTGCAGAAAAATAAATAAATGGTGAAATTCACTAAATGATGTCAGTTTTCACTTACAATCAAAATTAATATACTGTTTTTAAGCAATACTCTAGAAGTAATTATTGAGTTTTATATTACATCTGTCTCTTCTTCAATCTCATACTCTTAAATATTTTCTTAGATCACTATTAAAAAAATTATTAAAAAAAGAACTAAAAATGTTTGATCAGAATCTATGAGAATCATTCGCTATGTAATTGAGCGAAATGTTTATGTGACTTAATTACTTTTCTAATAAAATTATAACTGTATTGGTTCGAACCTACTTATAATCCCCCTTATTTATAATTTTTCTAAGCAATATTTTTTTTAATATTTGTTCCCAATTAATATTTTCTAAATCAAAGTTCTCTTTCGTTTCAACCCCTTTCTTTTTCAAATCTATAAGAATAAATATAGCCTATCAAAATCTTTACTTAAAAAGGATATTTTTGTTTTCCCTGGATACTAAATATCTGGTTTACGCTATTAACTGCGTAAGAAAAACTATATTATATCCATTTAGTTATAATTAAACCTATACTGTAAAAAAATTTGTATATTATTTCTTCGAATTTGATGTTAAACAACCCAAAAAACTGTACGAAGGAACACTTTTTCCAAGTTGACACCAAATCGAGCTTTCATATACAATTTAAAGGGCGCGGTTGAACCTGATGGAAAATATTTACACTAAGTCACACGCATTCACAAGCTAAGTTAAATATTTTTGCTTCCGAAAACACCTATTTTGGTGCACTTTTTATATCGTCACTAGAATGTTCACAATTAATGACGAGCTGCCGAGAAATTGGCGATTTTTTTTTCACGCTGCTATACATATACGGAAACAAAAGCTTGCCAGTACAAAATGTATGTATGATTTTAGATGAGTTATATATTTATATTTTTATTACTGTAAACTGTAAATAATTTTATAATGTTAAATTTTTATCCGCTTCTCCTCACTTAAACCTGTTTCGAATTTCTCTTAATATTCTATCTGTGCTACGCGTATGCTAACAAACTAATTTTATTTTAAGAATTAGCGTAGAAATGGATAGTGACTTTACTTTATTTTGTTTCATGAAAATAACTTTACTGACTCTTATGTGTATCTTATTTTATTGTAATTATAAATATTAGTGTTATACAGAATACCTAAATATGATGGCAGCTACTTCACACAATGTAGTGGAAAGAAACATCACTGGTGTTTCAGAAAAGCTCTTTTTGTTTAAAATATTGCCATCATTTCTATACACGGAAGTTTTTTACAGTTAACATTCTTAAAAGAAGTTTACATTCTTAATTTGATATTAACACATGAGCTGATGAGATGTCAATGCGGTTAAAGGTATAAAATTTCTGTCATAAGCATATTTCGAGAGTAGACATTTCTTATGTAGGTAGTAATCTCGATATTATACTTCATCAACAAACCAGACAGATTCTGACATACTTTTACAAAAGATATGACTTAGAAAATTAGTGCAAGACAAAAAAGAGCTTTTCTGAGTCATTAACTCAATGCAATATAAAGCAGTTTTAGCATTTCATCTATAAATTCTAATTACAATGCTAGTTTTGACATTTTAACATATTACAGGCCAATAATTTAATGACATTGAAATAATTTCTGCTAAATAATAAATTTAGCCAAAAATAAATTTTAAAAAACACCGAAAATCATATTTTAAAAACATAGTAGGCACTAACACGTTCGAAAAAGGCAAGTAGATTCATTCAATCTAATTCATACATGTAGATTCCTTCTTCATACATGTAGATTCATTCATTCATTTTGAATTCTAACATTACGATAAAATCACCGGCAGCAGTCTGTACATCAAATTAATCGTAAAGTTTACGGTTAAGAACACTTCTTTGCATTTACAGTTTTAAAAAGGTTTCCCAACTCTCATGGTTAAAGCAACGTGAATAAAAAACTATATGGTTTTGTAACCATTTACGATTGGCATGGCTTCAATAGCGTAAAAATGAAGTTTGACTGAAAATTAGAGTTAGGTTATGTTTGGCTATTCGTAAGGTAATGGACAATGAAATTGGGTTATCGAAATTTGTTTTGTCAAATGAACCGTGGAATGTCGTTTATTTAGTTTATCTGGGGGTGCCATCTATTGGGAGAGAAGGAAATACTAGACTTTTTGCGTTGTGCGTGTTAGTGGCATCTATGTGTGATTAGTATGAGAGATTAGTATTCCATTTGTCCAAGGTCACAGAGGGTAATTGCAGCTTGCAGAATGCTAGAAAATCTTCAAATGTTTAGGGAATGAAAGAAATATTTTGGTGTCAACGCTGGGTTTCAAACCCCTTATCAGCCGATTGTGAGATTGATAGATTAGCTCCTCTTGGCTAAAGTGTGTACTCAAGTGCAAAGAACTAAGTGACTTCATAAAATGGACCTAGTTGACGTGTATGAAACGTGTATAAATATGACGTGCATCTGGTTATTTAACCGTATTTCGGTGAAAACAGTTAATTAACCTTTTTTCTGCTGGTTAAAAATGGGTTTAAATTAAGTTTCCCTAAAGGATTTTCTATAAGAAATTTTTAAAAATATCAAAAATTAAACAATTTTAACGGTAAAATTTTTAAAAATGTGAAGTTTCATGATGGAGTATGATGGAATTAAGAAATGGAAAGAAGAAGTAACTCGCAAGAATATTACTCCCATTAGGTACTCGCTTCAACAAGAAAAATATATTTAACCCTAACATGAGTAGAAATTCTTTCTTATTTGGAAAATCTATTTATTCTCAAAGGACAGATCTTTTTCGTTAATAGTGTTCTTTGACTTGAAGGTCAAACGCCATTTCGGATCTTTTTTGATCTGATATGGTTTTCCAATCCTTTTTCACGCCATATTTTTGTCATACTTCGTATAAAAATAATATAGCTATGTTTAAATATTACTTAAATTCGAAGCTTTTAACAATGAAGCAATGCTAATAAATATGGTTTTGATTCTCAATTGGTCAAGTAATTGATCAATTTTAAGTCTCAATCATTTAAGTAGGATACGATTAAAGAAAAGGGTTTTAATAATTCATTTCAGTTTAAAATGGCAATGAATCTACCTTAACTAAAGAAAGGCAATTTATATAATCTTTTTTACACAGATAATCGAAGCTCAATTAATATGAGAAAAATAACAGTAATAAAAAGTCTATTTTATCTGAAGTTTTTTAGGGGGAGGGGGAATTTGATAAAATTTTAAATCTTTTTATTTAATTAACTAAAGAACATGAAAAAGAAAAGAAAAGTAGAACTAAAGTACAAGCAAAATTTTCATTTTATTTGGAAAATCCGATTTCCATAGGACATATCCTTTCTTTTGTAGTGTTCTTCAGCTTGAAGGATAATCGTCGTATCAGATCCTTTTTGATCTGATATGCTATTCTATATTCAATGGTATTCTATATTCAAATTCTATATTCTGTTTCTCTTTTTGGTCAGCACTTTTTTAAAACATTGATTAAATTAGAAAATGTTGACAGTTAAAACAGTATATTTTAATCAGTATATTTTAAATATAAAAGCTAAAATGTTCTGAGTGAGTATTTCGCCAAAAAAAGTCGAATGGCTGTTTTCATTGTTTTTTTGTTTTTTTTGAGCCACAAATTTTATCAAAGGCACTAAGTTTGATACAACTTATCAATTTAAGTTATTGATTAATTAAAAGAAAAACTATGTGATTCATTAAGTATTCAGTTATGGCAAAAATCGAATTCAGAAATCGTGTTAACAAAAGTACACATTTCAATTCTGTCACCGTATATAAACGGTTTTAAAGTCGTATAAAAAAAAGTGTTCAAGATCTAAAGAATATAAATAGGAGCAGAAGGCTAGCTTCCGTAGGCATAATGTAAACCAGTCCCCCAATGTTTAAGTGCAGTCCCTATATATAAAGGAAAAAACAACATTTAGGGGTGCATCAGCAGAAGTTTATGAAATGGGTTTTAATCTTCCCCTCCTCCCAACCACAACTAGAGTTGGGAAGAAGAAGAAAAAAAAAATTTTTTTATTATTATTGGTTTGTTCTGCATTTTTGCATGGTAACGATATTTAAACGATACTGGATTCTTAGTAAAGTTATCCGTTTCAGAGTACATTTATATCATTCATGTTGATCAAACTGCTAACACATTTTGACGTAGAAAGAATTAAATGGCGAGAGGCAGTGTAGAGTTGTCCAACAACGTACTTTCGGACTGTTACTTTACTTCTAATGCGCATGCGCTGGATCTTAGTACATATAATGCTCTGTGAAATCTAAGGATGTTGTTCACCCTGCAAATTGTTTTTTTTTNTTTTAATTTTTTTTTTTTTTTTTTTTTTTTTTGGTTTAGTACACCGCACTGAGCTATTTCCTGCTTTAATTACATCTTCAAAAATCTAGTCTTCTTGTCCCCTCTATAGTCTTGGCAAGAACTCTCAGAACTCACTGAAATGACACACGAGCAAGAAAACAGTTTTCCAAATAGAGAGTTCGTATTTCGTGATAAAATTATTGAAAATAACAAATTACAACTCATAAGAGTGCTCATAGAATAAATGATAGTCATATTTAAAAATGTTAATCATGTAGAAGTAAGTACTTTGGAGCTTTCTTAAAGAATACTTTTGGAATAATATTCTTAGATACAACATCAATCTGAAGATGCAAAACGAAATCAATTGGTTTTAACTTGTGTTGTTAAAAATTGGAAAAATCAATACGAAATCGGAAAACTTTAATTAAAAAAATTGATTTTAAGTGTTTGAAAAAAATTAAGTATTTAAAAGAATTTTTTTTTTAATTTCATTTAGATTTTTTTTCTCAAAAATAACATTAAAACTGCTCATGGAAAAAATATTAAATAATTCTATTTTTTTATACCCAATATTAAATTATATAGAAAATGCTTGACGTAGAAAAAAGAAAATAGTGCTTTTAAAGTTAGGACAAAAATATACCTTTTTTTTACTTTATATTGTACACTGAGGAAAAAATTATGGTCAAAACTACCAGAATATGGCAAAATTTACCATGTTTCTGGCTCTATCGGAAAACTAAGGAACTCGGTAATTTTTACGGTAGAGCTTTGGTAAGGATAAAATGTGGTAATTTTGTGATATCCTATCATGATATCTCAAGGAATGGCCTGAAAACCATTTATTCGGTAAAGTTTACTTTCCAGTTTTGCATTTTTTACTAAATGTATTGTAAGAAAAACTATGTATAATTTTGAAAACCAGTATTTTCGAAAACAGAATTAGTAAATGAAGGAAAAAATTACCAAATGAATGGTTTAATTTGCGTATGTTTTGGTTTGTTAAACCAGAGCTCTGGGTTTTTTTTTGCCAGAAATGTCATAACCCTGCAATACAGTAGTTTTACCAGAATTTTTTTTTACCGTGTATGAAGGAAAATTATTAAAATCATTAGTCCAACACTCTCTAAGTGATTTATATACGCATCAATTTTTTATTTCTTCTTTAATTCCTCGCATAATATTACGTATGTTTAATATTTACATTTCAAAATTTTTCATGTTTGAAAGAAAATAGTTTTTAAGTATAAAGAAAAAAAATTTTAAATAACAATATTTGCAGAACTGTAAAATGTGCATCGTGTTAAAAAGAAAATCTTACGCCTTGATATCTTACGCCTTTGATAGTGAAAAATTACTTAATTTCAAAATGATAAAATGAATTTTATGATTCGTAATTAACACTGATCTTGTTTAAATTATTTATTTAATTTAGTTCTCAAAGCAAATCTAGTCTGCTAAAGGAATTAATTGCATGTAAAAATGCTTCTTTCAGGCTTTTATATCGGTTCTAGAACCTCATTGATATCAACAAAAACAATCTAGATTTCTCAAATATAAAAAGAATTTTCAATAATTACTTAGCATTATCATTAAGAGAGTATCAAATTAGTAATCGTGGGCTTTAAGTAAAGTTATCTGAAATACGTGTAATTAGGCAGGCTGATAACCTTTCTCTCAGGATAGGATTTTGGAAAAAATATTTATCAGATATGTGTAATTATCGCTGAGCCGTTATTGTATCCCTAAAGGAAAAAGACTCGGAAAAAAATTGAATTAATCACGTCTCAAATGAAATGAAGTAATGAACTACGAATAACTAATGAGGTTTTCTTGCGAAAAGATTCTCTTTTTTTATTTTAAAAAAAAAGAAGGGAAAAAAACAAATTTTAAGAACGGGTAAATTTTTAATGATAAAAAAAATGCTTGAGTTAAATTGGATGCAAAAAAAATGTTTGAATTTATTTAAAGCTCATCTAATTACCTAAATTGTAAATATAAACAAAATTCATTAAAATTTAATTTTTTTTTAATCTGTCTAAGACTCTAGTAATATTTTAACTGGAGTTTTGTGAGCTTCGTTTGAGAGCTTGAAGCGTTTAGTCATATTATTATCCATCTTCTAATAAGAAACAATTTTCTAATTTTTCCAAACTATGATTTTGGACTCCAGCCTTAACGTGTAATCTGAAAGAGGTAGCTCAAACGGAAACAAAAAATATTTCATCTAAAATAATAATGACCACTCATGAGGAATTGCATAAAATAAGATCGTTTGGCAGCAATATGAATACAATATTTAAACGTTCTTTTTTCTTTCATTTATCATGTGATATTTGAAACTGGAAATTTCACTAAAAGGACTCTATAGCGCGAGAGAGATCCTTCATAATTTATTTAATGCATGAAAAAAGAGAGTTCAAATAAACCTTCAGTAAACCAAGAAGTCTCAAATGTTGAAAAATGACCTCAATATATCAAAGTACAAACAAATTATGGCAAAGTTTACTTAGGATTTCGCAGTGCGGAAGTTATCGCTCAATAATTTCTTTGTATTAAAATATTTTAAAAAACTTTTTCTAGCATTTGATAAAAAGTACTATAAGAGGAAAACACTTTTTAGCACTTTTTCAGCATAGCAAGATTACTAAGGAACTTTTCAGTGAGGAAGTTATCGTTCATATCATTATGACATTTTAAAAACACTTTTTCAGCATTCGATAAAAAATGAAAATACTACTTTGCACTTCTTTAGCACATTAAGATTACTCAGGAATACGCAGTGAGGTAGTTATTGTTCAATAATATTTTTGTGTTATGATATTTCGAAAAATCTATTTTAGAATTCGATTTAAAAAAAAGTAATATGAAATTAAAACCTTTTTTATCACTTTTTTATCATTGCAAGGTTACTTATGAATACGCAGTGAGAAAGTTATCGCTTATTGCATTATGATATTTTAAAAACACTTTTTTAGAATTTGATAAAAAAAAACATGTTTAAAAAACTATTAGCACTTTTTAGCACAACAAGATTACTTAAGACTGAGAAATTTATCACTCAATAATTTCTTTTGCACTGCGATATTCCAACAATTTTCTATATTCCAAATACCTTAAAAATTCCTCCTAAAGGACAGAAAAGAATAAGTTGTCCAAAACTAGGATCAATTTTAGATAAGCTTAAATCTATTGCAGGTATAAATTTACTAATTTTTCTCCATTGGTTTAGTTTTTTTAAATATTATTATTATTAAAGAGCCAAAAATATGTATAANCACTTCTGCCTAGCTTATGCTCTCTCTGGTTAATTCAGTTTCTGTTTTTAAAAGCGCTATATGTTGAGCCCTCTCAGCTAGATTTGGCATGCGACATTTTTAGCGGCAATCATTGGTCGATTTTCTAGCATTGCCATTCGGGGAGTTGTAATGAGGCTTTTTTTGTCGCCGTGTAAGAGAAATATATATATAGATTTTTATTTTAAATAATAATAAATTTTGTAGTGAATTTGTACAAGCATGAGAAGAAGTTTCTGAAAATAGTGTAAACCGATCGTAAAGACGCTTTTCTTTACTGATTATCCTAGCTGAAATTACCGACATTTACAGTGGTAAATTGCTAGATCCTCCGCATTAGGAAAAAACTTTTGCTCCAAAATGGCAGACCTCTCCAATTCAGATGCTCTATAATGATCTCTTGACTATAGTTAAACGCAAATAAGTTTTTCTCTAAAATATATTTTACAGAGAAAAGCACCAAAAAAAAAATTTTAATTTTTTTAGCCACTTTAAACAACCAATTTATGGCAAACTGAAAAAACGAAAAGTTGAAAATGAAGTTATGAAACTCTGAAAATGAAGTAGCGAAAGGTTCAAAATGAAGTGAAGAACAAAACATGAAGATACTTTTAAGTGAGTAAAATTTATAATTTTCGCTACATTAGTTACACTTTCGGTTCTGATTTTTGCTGTCGAATGATAATAGTTATAACGAGAAATAAAAATACTGCCTACGTTGCCATCAGAAATCGTCACTGCCCCAAGATACAACTCGCTCCAACTTATTTAATGTCAGTTTCTTTCTCCAGAAAATACGTCCAATTTAACAACTGTAAGAAAATGTATCAAAAGAAGCATACCTGAATCACACGAGTGCGGAACTGCGATACAAATGATTCCAAGTAAGGGAAATCCCCCTAAAGAAATAGTAAAGAAAATCAACTCCAGAAAAAAATAAGTTTAATTACATCGCAAACACCCAGGTTAAGAAGCGTCAATACCCTTGGACCTTCTTTTTAGCAATGATTCAACTGAAAATCTCTGTTATAACTCAAACACTTAACTCTGCAATTTTTTATCCACCTACCTCGGACAAATTTAATTCAAATAGCTCAAACAAATTTACTTAATAAAGAGCTTATAGCAAATATAGATCTATTTTAGAAACATAAATTTTCATTTAAAATCAAAAGAGCTCGATATTCTTCTATAGTCTACTACTTAGAATCAAAGTGTATGACATTGTTCAATATTAAAATAACAACATCTTTAAATTTTCCAAGCCAATGCCTTCTTTATTTTGATCATAAAAGAAAAGTATAGAAAAAATTATACTAGATTTTTTATAAATGTAAAAAAAACTTGCACTAATAATTTTCAAGATTTTAAATAAATAATAATTTGACATTACAACAGCCTCATACAGTTCAGAGATCTTGAAACTTGCCTCGATAATTACTCTGCGACCAGTTCCTGTGTCTAACAGTAGGAACTATAATACATCTGTTATTCTAAATCCTTTTCGAACTCGCAGAACATTCAAACTATACTAGATCAGTTGTGATAAATGCCGTCTGAGATTGGATATGTTTGACATGCAACTGATGACGGAATTTGACAAACGGATATAACTTTAATTCTATATTTACATTTAATAGTTGTATGGAACTCATTTGTCTTTGAGACAGTAACTGCATAATTCCTATTCAACAACTATGCAGTTACGATGTAACACTCTATGAAAAAAAAAGCACGATCAATCTTTGAATGTTCAAGAAAAGTTAGTCACCATTTTTTAAGTCTGGTACTGTGCGCTGAAAATATCGAAACTTGCATGCTATTTTTACTATTCAATCTAATATATNGATGATCCATCTAATATATATATATAAGCTCAAAATGAAGATAAAACAACGGAAAATTGCAGACCTATGATAAAAAGGGGGGGAAGAAAAATAATAATAAAAAAAATCCGGAAAAAAAAAGGATCAATTTTTTTTTTAATCCGGAAAATAATAGATATAATCTTTTTATCAGCCCACACGATTATATCCGCAAAAAACTGGACCTGATAAAAAGATTACATCTTTTATTTTCCGGATTTTTTTTTTTAAATTAATCCTTTTTTTTGGATTTATTTCATTATTCTTTTTATTTATATTTTTCCCCCAGTTCATTATTTTTTTTATTATTTTTGTTCTTTTTCCCTCTTTTTTCATATGTCTGTAATTTTCCTTTGTTTTATCTTCATTCTGAACTTATCTTATGAGTTCTATTTACTTGCAGCTTATGCGCAATAAATGAAACTTATAGATTTTCTTAATTTTCTTCGTGTTTTTTTTTGTATCTTCGCGTATATACATATATGGTACCCACCCTATATGTACATTTACCATTATAATATTATACGGATTGTATATCCCATTAAACCTTTTAAACTAACAGAAGAATAAATATGAAAATCGTTATAAAATTAATGTAAGCTTTCTCTTTACTTTGTTCATAGTAGAATTTTTCGTATGACAAAGGAAAATAAACAAGAGTTGATAAATTTGTGGCAGAAGCACTTTTTATTAATACTATAACTAAAATAAAAATAAAGGATTTGGAATTGATTCGAAAATTTTATGTTTTTACATATATTTTCAAAATAGTATTGTAAATTCACGAAATCTCCATTTTTTTTCTGACAACTTTTATTCCGACTGAGCAAAAAACAACAACTTTTAAACTATGCACACGATCACACAGAGAGAAGAATTTTATTTATTCATCGTTATAATCATCGTTTTTGATGTAATCGTTCTGATACAAAAAAAAATATGAAAGATACACAAAATTATTAACCGTAGATTGTCAACTGTTCATAGCTACTGACTATAGTAACTGTTGTAATCGTTTTATTGTAATCGTTTTCTTTTAGTATTACTAGAAGAGGCGACTCTCTGTTAGGAGAGAAGAAATTTTAAATAAAAGAATCTTGATGACGTCGGAGGGGGTTTAATTTTAATCTATTTTTTATGTATACAGTTGATTATGCTTATATTGACATTGATATTCGAAGAAATTTTTGCGTTTGGAAAAATTATTATCAGACTTAAGTGTTTTTTTATAAGCCACTTTAAACTATATCAAATTGGATACCTGAAAGTGACGACATCGTGGCATTTGTCGATTCAGAAACCAATCAGATTCGACACACATGGGTGACACGTGCATTTATCCAATTAAATCTAATTTAAATCACATGGTTAGGTATAATTACTTCGCTTTTTCTTGAGTTGCAAGTACTCAATTGCATGTAATTCAAAATAGCTGAACTGTGGTTTTAAATATTCGGTCATAATTCTTCCCTGAAATCAATTTTAAAATTACTATATATATATTGAACGATCTATACAAATAGTACCTATACGAATAAAAAATTAAATCCTTTTGTTTTGCTAAAATGTCGCTTTCAGAAAAGAAAGATTCGAAAAAAAAGACTTTCAAAACAAAATAAAATGCGTCAGGTCGAATCTCGTTCTTTTTTCTCTATTTGCCTTAAAACACTTATGTTGAACAATGGAATGTTACTCTATCACGTTTCCTTTTACTCAAGAGAGCTGTAAGTCAGGAATACTTCTCCCATTTGGTACTTATTTTGTTCTCCAGAAATGGAAAGCTTCCAAGAAAGTTTATTTCAGTTTATTTTGTTTTTTCGACCTACAAAAACTGTGTTACCTATGAAATTCAGTTGAATTGCTTGGATTCTAATTTGAAATCCCTAACAACTGCTCACCTGTAAAAATGCATTGAGTGTTCAACTATGGAGAATGTACACATGCACATAAAAACTTATAAATTTCGACTGAAAAAAGAAAGAAATTATTTTTATCAAAATAATATGAAAAAGGACATTGATAGATTTTTATTAGGAAATTTCTTATTATTTTTGAAATGTTGAAAGAAAAAAATACCACATAAAATGATATTCGTAAATTCACAAAATTGGCACAAATTGGTTATTTATTACATTTTTTTCTACATCACCGGTCCACACACACTGTTCATGAGTCTACTTGAGGGATCTTTTTTGTAAAAAGGAATGAGTAGCTAAGCTTTTTTACCCATCAGGCATATTTTTACTTATAAACTAATTCCATATCTAAAAGATCAAAATGGTACCCTTTTCAACGTATATAATCAGAAACTTTCAAGAAAAAAAGTTTTTGAAGAAAGCTTAAAAGAAAGTTTTGGTACAAATGCAGAAAAGAGAACAACTTTGAAATACTTTCTGTGGTTTTATAAATGCTGAAGGCATTAATATATGAAAAACATTACAAGCGCGATTTTTGAGCACTTTAAATGCTTTGGCCTTTATTGAATATTATCTTGACGAAGAAGATGTATACGTGCAGGAAATATGTGCAATATAATACGTGCAGGAAATATGTGCAAAAATAAATCTCTTTATGGAAAAACAATCGTACTATGATAGAAGAAGGAGAACTCATTGAACTATCTTGATTACTAGGATAAAAATCACGATCCATTTAATGAACCCATATCAATTCTGGATAAAAACTAGAAAAGAGTAACCACGTAATTAAAACTAAGTAAGTGTTATTAAAACAATGCATTGAAATTGTTATGACTCGAGATTCCTTTTGTTCCAAATTACTTTATTTTACAATACAACACTCAGAATAATAGGACTATTTACAAAATATATTATTTACATTGTTTGTTGGATGCATAATCATACATCATAAAGATGAAAATCGTATAGAATTCTCTTAAACGCTACGTATCGTAAGTTCTCTAACTTAATATTATAAACTAGGACTGGGCGATGTTAAGATTTCAGCATCGTGATGCATCGCCACTCAAACATCGCGATGTTTCGATACATCGCGATGTCACATTACTGTTTCACATTTGGTTTTGCCAAATTTTGCATTCTTGCACACCTTTACTTTTTATTTATTTGATGCTACTGTAAAGTAAGACTAAAACTAAAATTTTAAATATATATATTAGATTTTTAGAATTTAAACTTTGTGTGTTTGGGGAAAAGAAAGAGTAAGATTTCAAGAGGGATATTCAGACAAAATTTATAAAAGTGAAAATCTGCCAAAATGCATCAAATTTACATTATACGAACTATATTCATTTTATAGGTATTTAATTTCAATAAAGTTATATAAAAAATATAATCAATAAGAGAAAAAAGTAAAGATAGGAGTAAATTAAATTTATGACTTTATATCCTGGTATATCAATGTTTAGTAAATTGATTATTTTCTTCTTTTGGATTAAAATAATTCGATAGACTGTCTTTTTCAATTTAAATAAAACGCATATTTTCAAACTTTTCTGAAAACAATCGGAAGTTTTTAAATTAAAGAAAGAGGGTATTGAATAAATAGTTAACTAGTGAAACGAATAATTCATTAAAATTTTATATGCAGCTTAAAAAAAAATTTGAAATTATCTTTAAGGATGAATTAAAAAAAAAAGAATAGTATTTCAACCTTAGCCAACAAAAGTTATTGTTAATTTTCAACATTCTTAAAGATGGTTAGGTATCTTAGACAAAAACACATTAAAAAATTATTACATTAAGAAATAATTTTTCTAGAAAATAAAATTAGAAGAAATTGGTGCATTTTTTCAGCTTTCATATTGTAATAAATTTATCTTAACATGGATATTTTAGCAATTAATATTTGATATTTGTGGATAGAGTGCAGTGCATGAAAAAAAAATTACTGTTGACTTCGTAATTGGATTTCAAAAAGTCTGATTTTTTGAAATTTATTTTTCAGAAACTATTCAACTAATTTCTTTTAACTTTTTAATTTTAAAATAAAAAATTATATTTTTAAAAAAAAATTGGATACCTTACAATTCAAACTTTTTTCGACTATTACTAATGAAAAAATTAATTAAAATCATTTTTACATAAAATTATCTTTGGATAAAGGAATTATGTCAGCCAACTGTAAAAATAAAATAGATACAATTATAAAAATAAAATTTTAAATGTGCATTGAGCCAACAATTTAAAAATCTTTATGAACAAAAAAAATAAAAATACATTTTTAATTTTATTTTTTTATTTTCGAAAAAGATAAAAAAAAAAAAAAAANAAAAAAAAAAAAAAAAAAAAAAAAAAAAAAAAAAAAAAAAAAAAAAAAAAAATATATGGATTGAGAAAGCTAGAAAACTTAGAACAGCCAATGCGTATAACCTCTTGGCCTTTCATTCTCCAGAATTTCTTGAAGAATATCTTTCAATAATTTATTGAAGGCAGTAGATATATTGAAGATAGTAACCTTCAATAATTTTGGGGAAATTGAGAAAAACCAGTATAAAAACAAAATTTCCTGAAAAAGGTTACGATGGAAATTATTATGGCTTCAATATTGTAAAAATCAATTATTCGAAAATTTCTTTTCAAAATTATTGCTGATCTAATGTATATTATGTTGCTAATCTATATTTCGTGGAAATAAAATTTAAATGCATACTCTTATTAAAATTGTTATAAATAAGGAAGATCGAAAAGCAGTCAAGTCGAAAAAGAAAATGCTAAAGAAATAAAAACGAAACGACTGTCTTAAAAAGAAAATTTGCGTTTGAAAAGTTGTCGGTTCAAAACCCGTTTGCAAAAATATTAGATTTTTTTTTAAATATTTTTTAACAATAAGAATAATAATCATTTTTTAATAATTAAAAACGTGGTCATTGTGCAAAATTGCGGCTTTATATAAAGCTATTAATGAAAACATTTTATCCATATTGAAGGAATACAATTTTTCAGATTTAACAAAGAAAAATAAATAGGTAAAAAAGTAAATAAATAAAAGTCTTATCGAAACAGACGATCGTTTCTTCAACAAGACAAAAATGATCTCAAAGTATTGTCAAATAACAAAACATGAATAATCCTCCGAGAATCACTTTCTTTTCTTGTATTTGCACGAAATGAAGAAAGCACTTTTTCACCTTTCAATGGCGATGAGTTATAGTCACATCGGAAATCATCGTGTGAGCACATCGTTACTTGATAATTCGCGAAGGAAGAAATATAGAGGAAAAGATCGTAACGACAATCGATGTCGCCGCATCATCGGGGGAAATGCTCTTCGCGCGTGCTTGTGAACATCGATGTTGAATCTGAAGAATCGCTCTTCGCGGCATCGGGAAACATCGCGCGAACATCGGACTTTCCGATGCTTCGTGAAAGACGTCAAACTTAACATCGGATCGGCGATGATCACACAACATCGATGTTTTCCGATGAATCGATGTATCGCCCAGTCCTATTATAAACATAAATAGAACATAAAATATAATTGGGTATACTATAGCCTACGTCAGTGGCGTGCCAGCCGGGGGGGCAAAGGGGGCAGTCGCCCCCTCTGAAATTTTACTGAGGGGGCAAACAATATATTTCGCCCCTCCTGAAATTTAAACATTCGAGAAAATAAAATCAAGTAAAATTCCGAGTAAAAAATAGTCAAAAAGTAAAATTTTAGAAAAAAGTAACTTTTTAGTTGAACTTTGTAGCTATTTTCCAAGTAAAAAACTTAACTTTCCTCTGAAATTATTAAAGTAAGAGGTTATAATAAATATGAAGGCAAGAAATAAATTTAGGTAAAATTGGTAATTTTAGGAAAAAACAATTTTTTTTTTCAATTTTGAAGTATTTTTCAAAAAGAAAACCTTATTGTCTTCTGAAATTTAATAAAAGGGCCTATATTGCGTTTCGCCCCTTCTGAAATTTAGACATTCACAAAAATAAAGTCAATTTAAATTAGTAAACTTAAAGGAAGAAAAAAACTTTTTTCAACTTTGAAGCGATTTTCTAAGAAAAAAACTTTATTTAATTCTGAAATTTAAATGAAGGGTGAGTAATGTACTTCGCCCCTCTTGAAATTTTGCCATTCGTGATAATAATGTCAAGTTAAAATGATAACTTTAGAAAAAAATAACCATTTCTTTTTCAACTTTAAGGTTATTTTCGAAATCAAAAATTACTTATTTTACTGTGAATTTAAACTGAGGGGGCGAATAATGTGCTTCGCCCCTTCTGAAATTTAGCCATTCTTGAAAACATAGTTAAGTTCAATTGGTAATTTCAGAAGACGAAAAAGAACTTTTTCTCAACTTCGAAGTTTTTATAAAAAAAATGTAAGAAAAAAAACACTATTTTCTTTTGAAATTCAATTGAGGGGGTAAATGGTGTGCTTCGCCCTTTCTAAAATTTAGCCATTCGTGAAAATAAAATTAAGTTGGTAATTTGGAAGAAAAAAAAAAGAACTTTAAAAAAAAAAAATCATTTTTTTTGTCTTAAATTTAATTGAAGAGGCGAATAGTGTACTTAGCCCTTTATAAAATTTAGATATTCGTGAGAATGAAGTCAAGTTCAATTGGTAACTTTAGAAAAAAAGATCCATTTCTTTTTCAACTTTAAAGCTATTTTCGAAATTAAAAACTTTATTTTACTGTGAATTGAAATTGAGGGGGCGAATAATGTGCTTCACCCCTTCTGAAATTTTGCCATTCGTGAAAATAAAGTTAAGTTAAATTGGCAATTTGAGAAAGAAAAAAAAGAACCCTTTTTCAACTTTAGTTGTTTTTTTTTTTTTTTTTAAAGCACTATTTTTTTCTGAAGTTTAATTGAGTGATATTTAGACATTTGACCCCTTTTGATATTTAGACATTCATGAGAATGAAGTCAAGTTAAATTGATAACTTTAGGAAAAAAGCACTATTTTTTTCCCTTTAAAGCTATTTTCTAAGTAAAAAACTTTTTATTTACCTCAGAAATTTAATTGAAGGGTGAAAAATGTGCTTCGCCCCTTCTGAAATTTAGCCATTCGTGAAAATAATGTCAAGTTAAATTGATAACTTTAGAAAAAAAGCCCTATTTTTTTTTCTACTTTAAAGTTATTTTCGAAATCAAAAACTTTATTTTACTGGGAATTTAAATTAAGGGAGCGAAAAATGTGCTTCGCCCCTTCTGAAATTTAGCCTTTCGTGAAAATAAAGTTAAATTGGTAATTTTAGAAGAAAAAAA
>NC_092205.1:40755027-40859563 GCF_043381705.1 Parasteatoda tepidariorum
TGGTATTTCAGATAAATAAACAAACGAAGTGTTTGATCGTTTAAATAGCTGCTCGCCAGATTTTATTGCATTATAAAGAAAAGTATTTGATATTCGATTTTTGATTAATAATTGATTTATGTGGATAGTGGCATTTATGTGGATAGTGGCATAGAATTTAGCATTGCGTCATGGTAAATGTTATTCCTACTAAGTGGAAGTAGTTGTGTTTTTTTTATGTTATACCCAATTGCCAGTTTCATAAACTCAAAAGATAATATAATACAAAACAAAAGAAAAGAAAACATGACGGAAATGACTAACTTAATGTGAGTGGCAACAGAAATCGACTTAATTTTGCGCTGTCTGTAACTGGTTTGCTGTAACTGCGCATGTTGAAACTGTAATAACAGCAATCAAATTAAATTCAGTTGTTTATTTTTTTAATGTTTATTATTTCCATTTTATTTATTTCGTTTTCATTCTTTTTTTTTACAAACTAAACAAAATTTTAACAAACAAAATGGAAACAAAATTTGGTTGCGATATTTTGTTATTTCAATAGCAAAATTAATATCCATTAATATGAATTTTATTTGCATTTAAATATGTTTGAACTCAAAACATTTTTATTGTAAAAGTAAATGATTGGTCAGAAACAAACTAATTAAAAAATTCTTAAAGTGCCACAATTTTGTATGTTTGAAATGCATGCTAATTCAGATTACTAACCTTACCGATTCATGACAAAACAGAAAAATATTTAACCGTCCCCTTAAGTAAAGTAAATCTGGTTGAGAAACACTGGCTTATTAGACGATGATTTAGTTATCCTGAATTAATAAAATGTTAAAATTAACCGTGCTTTGCAAGCTGAAACATTAAATGTATTGTTTTTTTAGTTTCCTATGTATTTTCTTAACGCTGAATTAAAATAAACCGCACAGAAGTTTAAAAGGTTTTCATACATGAAAAATATTATTTTAAACTCATATTTAATTTCTGTTGACATTACTATATCGTAAGTACCTAGTGAAGTGAAGTAATGATTTTTGTTTATTTATTTTGACACTGAATCAAAGGAGTTAAAATTTGAATCAGTAAGTTAAATAATTTAGAAGAAAATTGTAAATCAGTATATGTCTGAATTTTTATACATGAAAACCCTTGAAACTGAAATATTAGTCCTGCTGACTTGTGTTTGCTCTCATGTTCTTCAGCGTAAAAATTACATAGAAAACTGCACTTAATTAATCAGAGTAACTATTTCAAATGCGTAAATAAATACAAGTTGTGCTTTTAGCATATAAGACTCTTATAAGTTCTAAATACTAGCCTTATCGTCTGGAACTTGATTTCATTCTATTCAGACTTTAAATCATCGTCTGTATCAATATATCATTTGTTGAATTATCAATATTTAATTTACTCCTTCTTCTTCCCTCCCTCCAAAACCCGACGCATTAACTAATTTTTTACCATTTACTAAGAGGTTTTTCCGAAGGGTTCTTTCTGAAAGCTCCGTTTTTGACAATTTCTGAGATATCTAAATTGTGCTGTGAAAAATTCCTCACATTTTGAGATTCTGAAAGCACTGAAAATTGTTTACGTGTCAAAAGTACTTCTGCATCGCAATTTCCACAAACTTTTTATCAAGGCTATGGTGCCTTAGGGGATAGAGCTGTCGCCTTCCGATAATGTGTGCAGATTCGAATGGTTGATACGGATTATGCACTAAACTCGCAGCTACCACAGTGCTAACTTAAAATATCCACAGTGGTAGAATGATCAAAGACTTAAAATCCCTTGCCATCAGGCTAACCATGGGAGGTTTTCCGTGATTTTCATCTCCATGTAACGCAAACACGGGATAGTTCCATCAAAAATTCCACCACGAAACAAATTTCTACCAATACTTCATTCAGGAGATCCTTTCTCTTCTGGGTTGGCTTCAAAATTACAAAGTTACGAAGTTGAACATTGGTAGTCGTATACTTAAAATTGGGTAGGCTGTTCAACGATAGATATAAAATAATAAAAAAAAACATATGGACGGCACTGGTTAGATTCAAAACAAAAACATAAAAAAAATATTTAAAACAAGCAAAAAATTTTTAAAAAATATTTTCCATAATTTACTTAAAAATCCTTACTGCATTCCGTAAGATGAATTTTAAGAAATACTATCATAACCACAATATGTTATAAGCCATTCCACTTTACACTCTCGTTTATTTATAAAATTCTCATTAGTTTGCTTGTCGCCTCTATTTTCAGTTATTTAAAATAGTCTTAGTTTGTCAAAAAAACTTATTAATTTCGAATAGCAAACATATCTCGAAGATTTAAGATCCAACGAAAATTCTGAAGTTTCATTTGTAAGAAAGTAATTACAGCGTCTGAAGCGCTCAGAACTGGAATAGATCACTTGATTTGTAGTAAAGTTCGAAATATTAATTAAACTGCGCTATTTTCTAAAACTGCAAGAAAGGAGCTTCGAAATTCTAACTCTCACTTATCAAAACTGCATTTCGAAATGGCTTAATATCGACCTCGTTTACTATCGCAAAATATACAGTGACTAAAATGATTCGTGCAGTGCTCTTACGGTATATTACTTGTCAAGTTGAGCTAGTTATAGAGATAGTTAAAGTTCTGAAAGGGGAATTATTAAGATTAGTGATCAATATTAACTGCTATATTTATTAGTAATTGCTAAAACTTGAACTTCACATTTCTTTAAATAATTGTTTTAAATTATTACAAACCGAATATTTCTACTTTAAAAAATTACTACGCAGTTAGTCATAATTAATATAAATTGTTTTTCATGTTCGTGAAAGGTTATATAATAAATTAATATCTTATTAAAATTAATATTTATTGAAAAATCTGATTTGGACATGAGCCATTGTAGCTTACATAATGGTGTAGCAAAATTCTTTCACGTTATGGAATTTTTTTTTATTAAAGCAAATTAGACAAGTCTTAGATTAAGTTATTTAATAAATATGAAATTAAGTTTCAAAAAAATTATAGCTTTAGAAAATCAATAGAGCATGAAAGCCTGAATAAAATAAAAGAATTCTCAATACATAAAGAATAACGGCAGCTCTGNAAATGACAGCGTTTTGCTAGCAATTTCTAAAATGCTATATTAGTATACAATGGTTAATTTTCTTGTTTTTGAAAGCCTAGATCACCCTCTGGTATAATCCAAAAAAAATTTATTCTTCTCTATCTCTAACAAAGAGAATAATCCAAGCTAAGAAAATTCTAAGAATAAAATGGAATAACATTGCGTATCTTGTGAATTCCGTTTCTTTTTTTTTTTCCTAGGGAATCGGTTGCCGACAACAATTTGTTGTCGTCTTATTCTCTAGGTTAATTAAAAGCAGTCCCCAATAAGTTGATCTTGTATTGTGTCTAAGAAGGAGAAAAATAGAAATTCTTTAACTTACAACGCTTGTAAGTAAAAATAATTCTTTAAATATGTTCTATATTTCTCACAGAATGCGATAGAAGCTGATGTAGTGAAAGATCTATTGTTTCGATTGCTCCATTAAGTAAAAGGCATTCTTTAATTTGTTTATAAATAAATACAGTTACTTAAATATGTTCTTAATTTCAAACAGAATGCGATAGAAATTAATATGGTGGAAGTTTTTATGATTTAGTTCCTCTATTAACTAGTAAATTCCTTAACTTACAACGCTTGTCAGAAAAAATACAATAATTTAAATATGCTCTTAATTTCAAAATATATGTACCTGAGAAATCGATATGGTAAAAGTTCTGTTGCTTGGTTGCACCATTAACTAAAAAATTCTTTAACTTGTTCGCATGATAAACAAGTATTTAAATATGTTTATATTTAAATATGTTCTTAATTTCAAACAGAATGCGATTGAAATTAATATGGTGAAAGTTTTACTGATTTGGTTGCTCTATTAACTAGGAAATTCTCTAACTTATAACGCTTGTCAGAAAATACAATAATTTAAATATGTTCTTAATTTCAAAATATATGTACCAGAGAAATCGATATGGTAAAAGTTCTGTTGCTTGATTGCTCCATTAACTAAAAAAATTCTTTAACTTGTTTGCATGAAAAACAAGTATTTAAGTATGCTTATATTTAAATATGTTCTTAATTTCAAACAGATTGCGATAGAAATAAATATGGTGAAAGTTTTTCCGATTAAGCTCCTCTATTGACTAGGAAATTCTTTAACTTATGACGCTTGTCATAAAATACAATAATTTAAATATGTTCTTAATTTCAAAATATATATACGAGAGAAATCGATATGGTAAAAGTTCTGTTGCTTGGTTGCTCCATTAACTAAAAAAATTCCTCAACTTGTTTGCATGAAAAACAAGTATTTAAATATGTTCCTAATTTCAAATAGAATGCTGCAAGTGTTGAAATGGCGAAAGTTACACTGATTTAGTAGCTAGCCACCTACTGGAATATTGTTAATATATTTTTAAAGGCATGATAATATATATTTTCAGAAACTTCACAATATTTAAAATACAGACATCTTCTTGAATCGATCTAAAGAATTTATAGCGAGTTTCAGTGTTTTAAATATTTTTACTACGACTCATCAATAAAATACATTTAACTCACCTAACTTCATATTGTTGAGACTTCAAGTAAAAAGGACATAATTATTAATAAATAAGTATAGCATATAAATAATATAGCATAGCATACAAATAAAAGTAATAGCATATTGAGTGAAATAAAATTCATGCCTGTATATAACATGAAAAGATTATGGTCTTAAACCGTTTTTAATTCTCATTTACTATAAAATCATATGGTCTTTCCTTAATTAACAAGAGTAATTCAGATTTTTTTTATTGCCATCAGCATGAAATTAACAAAATTTATTAAATATTTTTTTACCTATAAGTTATTTGTTTATTCCTTATTTAATGGTGTTTTCTTTTAATATTTATTTTTTATCCTTTCTTAATTTTCTTTTCGGCTATTATTATGTTTTTCTCTTCAAGTTATTTCTTTTTCTAATTAATGATTTAAGGTAATTAATTTTCTAATTAATGATGAAGGAATAAAAAATTGTGTCGAAATAAACTTTTCGGACTGTTATTAAATAATTATTTTGGCGAAAAAGCATTAAACGAAATTTCACTGTTACCAAAATTTAAATAGGAATTTGAAAAATAAAATTGTAAACAAAATTGCAATGGTCACCGAGAAAAAGGATAAAGGTTATATTCTACTTCAATCGGAAGCAAATCTGCGTTAATGCAATAAATCATTCTGAGATATATTAATTGCATTATTTTTATTTTAATGTTAAAATCTGCTTAGCGTCTAAAAATAAGAAAAAATTTACAACCTTTAGATTTGGTGAGTGAAGTATGCATGGATTTTAGCTCCCTAGTAAATACATAAAATTAAAAAATAATAATAACGCTAAAAATCTACTAGTTTTCTTCAACTTAATAAGAGTGATATTTAACATTTACTAGACATTATTATATTACTATACATTACAAAAATATTTATTAATTCACTTAATCGACTATGTTAAAGTTGGCGTTCACCATATTTCGCTCTTTCACAATAACATATCTAAGTCCTAAGAATTGAAAATGCAGCCAAAAAAATTGCTTAATATTTAATAACCCATATTAATGTGTAATGCGTTATAAAATGAATACTGGTAGATGAAATATTTGAAATTTATTTATTTTTAAAATTTATGTGTAAAGTAAGAGAAGTAAAATAAAAAAAAATAATTTTCTCAAAAGTGGATCAAACATCCCAATTCTCTACGTCTTTAAAATACATGTGTATAGTGCGCAAAAAACTGATCACCCCGAATAACTCTTGTTCTAACTATCGGATCTTCTCCTTCTAGAAATCAATGTTAATGGTTGGAAAGGATGACTTCAAATATGCTAATTAATTAGTGCAGACGTTATCTTAAGTTTCGTAATCAGACACAAAAACGTACTTCCTCGAAACAAACATAGCTTTTTATGATGGATTAGGATTTTTGGCCCCCAAAATTTAGGGGGTAGCCGCAATTTGCGAAATATAGTCCCAACAGTTTGATCAGGAGAGAGATTCAAAGTTTGTACTCTTCGATGTTAATTTTACTTTTTGTGCATTTTGCCATATCCTGTAAGCGCATTAAGCATATGGAAAAATTCTTGCATGCAATAATAAAATTCGTTCATCAAAGATAATTCCATGCAAAAAATAACTTATAGTAAATATTTATTATCATTATATTTAATAATCGACGAGAAAATATTGAATTATAAGGTATGCAATATTTTACATCATTTAAAAAAATGTAACTTTACGTGACTAAATACAAAATTTGAGCGAAATCGGTCGAATAGTTTCTGAAAAATAGAATTTTAAAAAAGTCGTGTATTAAAAGTTCTCTTTTAGTTATTTATTATCATTTTTTTTTAGTTATTAAATAAGTTTTCAAAACAAATTCTGTCATATGCCATAGACTTTATTAACACCATGGTTCGGCTTCAACCAAAATACAGTTCAATTGAACACATTAATAAGTGTGCAGTAAATTTTTATTTTTATTATGGTTCAAGTTACTGTTATTGTAATTCGAAGTTAAAGCAATTTCTCTAAGCATTCAGTTTTTGTTATTAATTTGGGGCAGATTACACCTTTCTTGATTCGATTTATTCATTCAAAATTTCAGTTTTAAAATAAAATTTACCTTTATTTTGAGAGTTTCTTTTTATTTTGAGATTTTCATTCAAGAAACTGAAGAAGTGAGAAAATGTTCTAATTCTCTGTATTGCGCATCATTTCTTTGAAAGAATGAATTGATCCTAGAACTAGTCGAAGTACTTTGCCCCATGGGACTAGTAAGAAAGCCTGATAAGGAAATGGCAAGACCCTTTTCTCACTAATCTTTCTACTGCCTGTTGTAAGGAACTCACGGTCACGGCTACAGAAAATAATGGAGTAATCATCTAAACAATTCTTATTTAAGGCTTTGTTTCTAGGTGATTGCGAAAACGTGCGATGAATTAGCTCGTACATTTTAGGAATCCATTTATTGTTGTAGAAAGACCTTTTTAAGAGAAACAATAATAAAATAACTTACAAAAGGTTTAGATTTTTCTTGAAACAATGCATTTAAATTGAATGATCTAATATTAGATATTCAAAACTGTCATAGTTCCTGATGTTATATAGCAATTGAGATAGTCTTAAATAATTCCAAGTAAGAAAATCAAGTGTGCATAATTTTAATAATTCATTTTATAACATTTCTAATTTTAAAAAATTAATATGATTAAAACACAGGAAAAAATAATCATTTAGAATTCCATAATGCACACAGAACTCGGAAGAAGAAGTCGGATAGATCTTTGATCTTCTTTTAAAAATCCTCAATTCAATTTTTTTAATGAAATTTCTTCATACAAATATAAGATTGAGAAGAAGAAAAATTGATCAATAAAGACAGTCTGAAAACTCAAATAAAAATTTAGTCTTTCCGTGTCTTGAAAGTTAACGATAGCTCAACTTAACATTTCTCTGACAAAAGCCAGTCATGATGATACTATTCAAAGTTTCGTCCAGAAAGTTGGTCAGCATTGTTGTGATAAATCAATCGACTTTTCACCGAAAAGTTACCCCATGTTTCAAAAGAACTTTTTTTTTCGATGACTTTGAAGGAGCTGAATTCCTTCCTGTTTTCTTCCCTGACCCTCATAGTAGACATCAAAGAATAGAAAAATCTCTGGAATGTCACCTCTTGGAATGTTCTTCTATTCATGGTTTCTCCTGATTCCTGAATCTTAGCAAGCTTCCAGGTCGCCTTTCGAATTTCAAAAACATAGGCTAGAAAAATTTGATTCTAGCTTCACATTTTATTTTTATTTTTTTGTCTGTAGTTCTTGCCTCTTAATATAAAATAAAATAAAAAAATATTTGCTATAAATTTAAAATTGATATTTGATAGATCAGATCGACGAATGGGATAGTGTATTCAATTAATAAATTCCTAATAATGAATTTTAAAGGCAATACATAGTAAACAACAATAAATTCGTATAAACAATATTTAGCTTTTATCCATATTTAGAAATTTAGAATATTTAGAAATACATAAAAAGTATTTCGGTTTTCTGGTAAAAGACTCACATCTTTTCAACTTCGTTTTACAGAATTTTTTTAATGTGTTTATAAGTTTCCTCCACTCAAAATCGAAGAGTTGTGTGACATTTTAGAACATTTGAAAAAATTTGCTGCAAATTTTATACAATGTTTTTTTTTTCCTTTTACGTGAAAAAATAAAGATTCTGCCTGGCTGAAATGTAAACAATGCAGGAAAAATGAAACGTAATAAGGGTTATTAAAATAAGCCATATAATATAATAGTCTGAAATCTTTATGAAGATGGTCTTCATCATTATTTACTTTTCAGTTTATTTTAATTTCTATCTCATTCGGCAACCTTTTGTTCATAATTTCTCCATTTGAATGGTACAATATATTTTTTTTCCAACGTGCAAGTACTTTATTATTTCGAGATTGAAGATGCTTCAAATAAAATGGAATCATACTAGATAAACTTGATTGATACTAATATTAAAAACCCAACCGCCAAAATGAAAAAAAATCAAATAAATAAACCTTTTTTTTTAGCAACAAATGTTGTTCAGTAATCAATATTCCAAACATTTTCACAAAATCCTCATGTTTATTTTCCAACTTAACAAAAACGGTAATTTCCTTTCAGGAAAAGCAATTCGTCACTTTTATTTTATCATATATTCTTGTAGAAAAGTTGACAACAAAATATGATGAATAAATATTACAGAAAAAAAAGATAAAAACTAAAAATCACTGTATTAAAGCGACATTTTCTACGTGTAATCAAGATATAACAGAGACCCAGCACATTTTTTTATCATTGTCTCGCTATGCTTGCAAAATTGCAATTCATCAGCATTTGTAATCTGATATTCCTGAACAATTTTCCTGTCATGTTTATATTCCACAGACAAAGTCAAGCTCAATTTTCCAAAAAGGATCGAATAAAGTGCCGGTCACTCTACACTACCTACTACTAAATTGGAAAAATCAATAATAATTTTTGTTGCAAAGGAAAGAATCGTTATCATAAATATTTCAGTATTTATGAAGATAATCTCTAATAAAAAACATTTCTAACTCTAGTATGTGTTAATGTTTTTCGAACATATGGTTTTATTTTGTTTCTGATTTCAATTTTAATGAAATTATTAGTTTTAGCTATAGTATTTCCATCCTAACTTTAAGAGTAGCGACAATAGCATTCAAAATTTGATATCGTTTTTATTTTTAACATAATGGGTGACTTTCCTGCATTAAAGCGTTCCAAATTTCAAAAATAGCTAGAGTATTTCTGTCGTAACTTAAAGAGTAGCGACAATAGCATTCAAAATTTGATATTGTTTTTATTTTTAACATAATGGGCGACTTTCCCGCATTGAAGCGTTCCAAATTACAAAAATTCCTTTTTTTTTCTACCGACTCCGTTGGCGAACGCAGCGAAGAGCGATTGGTACCCCTATTCTGTAAAAAAAAAAACTTCGGGTCTCTGAATACCAAAAATGGTGAAAACTACTTCACACCAAAGTGGTGTTTCAGAAAGTGTTCCACAACAAAAAAACCAATGTCACAGTAAAAAATGATAAACATACGAACCAGTTAAGTTACTTTTACGATACATTCTAAAGATCATAAATTTAGGATATATATACGAGGTGCATCCAGAAAGTAAGTTTCCCTACTTTTTTTTAAAAAAGAACTCCCACTTTCAGGCACATATTTATTGGCAACAACTACAGCAATGTTTCAGCTATTTTTCAACATTGCCACCACCAGAATTGAGACACTTGTCGCATCGTGGGATCAACTTTTGTATCCCTCTGTCGTAGAACTTCTGTTGCCTGTGAATGAAACCAGCGTGTGACAGACGTCTTCAGCTCCTCGTCGAAGCCAAAGCGCTAATCGGAGGACAGGAATTTCTTAAGGTGCAAGAAAGCGTGAAAATCACTGGGAGCAAGATCAGAGCTATAGGGTGGATGATCAAACAACTCCTAGCCAAATTCAGTCAAAACAGCTGCTGTGCGTCGAGCCGTATGTGGACGAGCATTGTCTTGGAGGAGCACAACACCTGCATTAAGCATTCCACGCCTCTTGTTTTGAATGGCACGTCGCAATTTCCGCAGTGTTTCACAGTAACGGTCAGCGTTTATTACTTCACCTCGTGGCGGGGGGAGAAGGAACATGAGCTTCCATTTTGGACCACTGCTACCACGCTACTGGCACGAGGCGGGAAATCTCCGGCTGGCATATGATTGATACGTCATAGATCTGTTACGCATGAGCAATTGACACGGCTAATTACTTTAACTTTAAAGGGGGGGGGAAACATCGGGAAACTTACTTTCTGGATGACCCTCGTATACAGTATTTCTTAAAATAAAATTAGTTTGTTAATCAAACATACACATGGCACAGACAGAATAATATGAATTCGAACAAAACCGTTGTGAATAGAAATTGAATATTATAAAATTATTTCCTACAACTGAAAAATTTATGTAAATCTTATGAGAACATAAATATCTTTAATATACAATTAAAAGCATGTACGCTTTTCATAACAGCTTATATGAGTAATTTGTCAAATCTATCTGAAAAGAAGATTGGAATTAACAGGCAAATAATCGATTACAATCAATATTTTTTATTAATCAGTAAAGCGGATTGAAACTTACTAAGCATTAAATAGGCTATAACCAGTTTGTCAATTAAATTCAATAAAAAGAACTCATGTTTCACCAGTTATACTTCATCTAAATAAACCGCCATCTTGGCTATCACTATCTAATTGCACAATTATTCGCCTTTTAAGTTTTACTCATGGTCCAAAAGCATTTGTTAAACGTTTAAAACATATCCTACTACTATTTCACATAAGAATTTAGGTAAATAGTTTAAATATACACCAATTATTAGTCAAATTTACTGAGCTCCGAAAAACACGATCTTCTCCACCAACGAGGGCCAAATTGGTGTAAGCTTTATCAATTATTGGTGATAAGATTTAACTACACCCATTGAAGTGTGTAAACACGCTCTATTCGATATTAACTTGAAATAAAGTAAACATTCACACATTTTTTAGAGTTTTTCAACACCAAATTTGGATTGGTATTACACCACACTTTTTACGGTGTAGTAATTTGCATAATAATTAAAAATTTTAGCTGTTCCTTCGTTTTAATAAAAGCTTGAAGTTGTAAGAAAACTTTTCGAATATAATGTTTATATTTAATAAATATTCTAGCGTTATAAATAAATATTCTATCGAACTCTCATGAAGTATTTCATCCATACTCTTTCTAAGGCATGCTCTAAATTTAAGGAATCTGCGTGACAAAAGCCTAAAATCGAATGTATTCCGGACAAATGACGAACTTTATCGAAACATCTAAGAAGTATATCTTATGCTGAATATATCTATGAACATGAAGAAAAGGACTATTTATTTTTATCAATGTGGCTTACATCTATTTTCATACCCCGAGGAATCTAGCTAAAAGCAAGAAGCCTTGCATAAAGGTTCATATTTCGCAGACACCCCATACGTTTTCCTGAAGCATCCGCTCCTTGTCATTTCTTTTTGCAACTTTTCTACGCTGTCACTGAAAAATTCTATTTATAGAATCGGGAGTGCGAACATCCATTTATATTCTTTACCTTCAATCACTCACAAGAAAACTCAATTTGAGTTTCTCGTATTGCCAATTTAAAAGCATGCAATGAAATCAGCATTTTTTATTTCCCCTCAAAAAAAAAATTTCAATCTTTCCTTCCAAGAAATTGAAGCAAAAAATGTATGCCATCGGCGAAAAAAGAATCGTAACACTTCGTAGACGAAGCGTGCTTAAAATCTTGAAAATATTCAGTGGAAGATCGATTCTTTTCAGTAGAATGGAGTAGCTCGAGAATCCAAATACAAACAGTTAAAAAGCTTTTGTTATCTGCAGTACCCAAACGAGAAGGAAGTAAACTCTACGAAGAGAAATTTAAGAAAAAAGTATAATTCTATAAAAAAAAAATATGTAACTTCAGTCTGTTCATCATCATCCTTAAAACTACTTCATATATACAACAACGCAGCCATGCAATTTAAAAATGACGTAAGTTCTTCACGGAAGATTTGTATTTACATTGTTATTTCAATTACACGGCATTGCGGAAGTCAAAAATACTTTCCGTTACTATGGCGACCGTTCGTTTTCAGAGTTAGCTGAAAATCAGCATCTGCACTGGAAACTATGAATGTTTGCCCGAGAGAGCTGCAGTGGCTCAGGAGATAGAGCCTACTGTGGTGACCCGTGCTCGAATTCCAGATCAATACGAATTCTACTCTTGGCTCGCGCCGACCATCGTGTTGGCTGGCGTAAAATATCCTTTTCCTGTTTTTCTTCCCTATGTAACGCAAATTCTGGTTGGTTCCATCAAAAATAAGGCTAGTTTATCCTAATACTTAAATTAAGAGTTCCCTTGTCTTCTGGATTAGGTTCAAAATTTCAATGTCATGAAATTGAATATACAGTCGCAAACTCAAAATTGAGTCAGCTGTTCAACTCCGATTACACAAAAAATAAAAAATATTGCCCAACGGACATTAGCATAATTGAAAAAAAAAATTTACAGTATCATAAAACGTTTTCATTACGTTATGACAAAATGCACAACTCGAAGAATATTAAGACTTAAATATATATTTATTTAAATTATTTATACGAAATGGTGGTCAAAATCAAAATAAATCAATTTTGCTAAACCAAGATAAGTAAGTACAGGGTGTTTATAAAGTCCCGGACCCATTCGATGTTTAATAACTCATAAAATAATAAAGATAGATTAAAATTAATAACATAAATGGTTAGATAGACTGAAAAAGTTTCATGACCCTTGTCAATGAACTTCCACGTGTACCCCCTTCGTCGCACGGAGAATATCAAGTCGATAGTCAATTTCACGCCAGGTAGCGGCAAGCATGTCGGTATCCACAGAGGCTATTGCTGTTGTAATTCTGGCTTTTAAGTCATCATTGTTCGACACGATCCTCCTGTAAACATTGTCCTTTATAAATCCCCAAAGATGAAAGTCCAGTGGCGTTATATCAGGGGATCTGGGTGGCCAAGGAATTGGACCTCCTCGCCCAATACATCTTTCTGGAAAATGGTCTTTCACAGAACTACGAACAATGATACCCCAATGAGGAGGTGCACGATCTTGTTGCAAAAAGACATGTGGCTGAAGCTCTTCCAGTTGTGGAAATACTAACATGTCTAAGTACACGACTGATGAGACCGTCTTTTTTGTAAAAAATAAAGGCCCAATGACTCGGTCGTGCATTAGTCCACACCACACATTAACCTTTGGGGAATCCCTTTGTGTGTCACGGTATTGAAACTTTTTCAGTCTATCTAACCATTAATGTTATTAATTTTAATCTATCTTTATTCTTTTATGAGTTATTAAACATCAAAATGGGTCCGGGACTTTATAAACACCCTGTGTTTTGTTACCACGTTATATATATTACCCTCCCAACAAAAAACGTGAGACTCGACATCTATATAAACTACCAGCTAATCTTGAGACCTCATTTTTTTCATAGATATGTGATTGCATAATTATGCTTAAGTTAATGCGAATTTTTAATATAATTAATAATATAAAGCTTATAGCATAAAGAGCAGATAATTTGGAAGATAGTGGGTAGTTCTTAAATATCCGTTTTTTCTCATTTTATTCCAGATAAAAGCAGTAATTGCACGTGCATTTTATTTTACTTATATTTGTATTATTATATGCAATTAGAGCGTTTTCCACTTTCACTCTCCCGATTCTCATCTAACTATATCTCTTAATATTTTATCCTGGCTTTCAAGATAATTAGGTAACTTTATTGGTCTCCTGCGTTTATAGAACGGAAAAATCCTCCTAATCATCATTATTTCCCACGATTTTAACCAACGAGACTTCACGCAAACAAACTGAGATAATCTTGGCTATAATTCTGTTCTAACGAACTACAGTAATTACCGTAGATTCTTAGGAGCTTAGCATTTATTCTACGCATCTTTCCATTCTAGGCATTAAAAATCCTTTTTAAAGAGTTTAATTGAAGGTTTAATGCACCTTCAGCAAACAGTTTGAAGATATAAAGTTTACTTTTTATTGAAATTTGTTTTTCTTCAACCCTCTTAAATATTAGATTTGTGGGGGAATTATTTCGAATAATTGAATGCGCCTGTATTCTGCACATAATCATGCGTAAAGGAAAAGTCACGTTTGGCTCATAAAACTTATTTTTGTTAAAGGAATGATCAAAGCAAAGCTACATTAAACTGCATTAAAATTCAGCTGAGCTGCAGGCTGAAAACATGCATTTGGTTGGTAGTAGAAGGTAAGATCTGCATGCTTAACTATAAAAATAGTTAATCAAAGCAAGGAAAATAAGTTAATAGGAATATTAAGTAAGTATAGGAAAGGATTAAGTAAGTATAAGAAATTAAATAAGCATAGAAAAATTAAGTAAGTATAGGAAAGGATTAAGTAAGTATAAGAAATTAAATAAGCATAGAAAAATTAAGTAAAAGATATATAAAGCTAATTTTTTTATGAATTTTCAGTACGAGGATTTTCAAAAAGCACCATACATCTTTAATCAGAATTCATTATTGCAGGAGGAGTTTTATAATAGTTAGTTCGAAAAAGCGTTTTGAATTTAACAGTGTCTTTGTTTTTATTTATGTAAGTATTTATTATAATTGAGATTGTACTTGCTTTCAAATAAGCTTTTGTTCAATATATTAACCCCCCTCCCAACCACAAGTATTGCAAAGATTGATAATACATGCATATTTGGATACCTACAAGTGACATCATCGTAGGTAAATCGTGATGTTTGTCAATTCAGAAGCCAATCAGGTGTGACACACACGCATGACGTTGCTTACAGATAACCAATTAAATCTGATTTAAATCCCATTGTTAGACAAAATCACTTCACTTCTTCTCGAGTTGCAATTACCCAATTACCGACCATAAAGTTTTAGTTTTCCTGTCTTAAGGCGTAGAGAAATAATAATTAAATACATTATTTTTGAAAGTTTTCCTGGCTCTCTAATAATGTTAACTCGATTAATCAGTCTTATACATGTCTATATTTCGTGGTAGCTAAAACATTTAAAATCAAATTTATAAACTATAACTGAAAAGTTACAATAAAATCTTTGAACCACTTTAAATATCAGAGAAAAAAATCTTCCACAAAAACTTGCACATGGATGCTTAAGCGAAATGTGTAATTCCTTTTGCTACCTACAACTATAGTTTTAAAAATGCGTAGCTCTTCGCCTTCTACTCCAAATAAAAATATTTCTATTATTGTATCATATTCAACAGAAGAGTTTTGCCTCAGTTTTATTATTCCATTATAATTCACCATTTATCAGTTGCACTTGGGCTAACTTTAGAGTGATTTTTATTTTTATTTATTTATTTATTTTTTGCTGCACCACTATCACACAGGCAACAAACAGCAATTGTGCTTTAGCCTATAGCTTATTTTTTATTGAAGCTGTATCTCAAGCTATTTTATAGGATGTGCCGAGTAGAAATAGCAATAATACTAGAAAAACTGAAAATTACTGTCAGGGTTGCCACAGAAAAAAATGAACAAAATAGATGAAAATAGAATTTTTGTTTTTATAAGAACAAAAATTCGTTGAAAGTATGACTAAAATTTTATTAAATTACTTTATTGTTATATACCATGATCCATTCAGTCAAGTTGGTGGCAAATATAATAATTTTTATATAGACGTTAGTGTTCTTTTTATATCAAAAAAATTAGTATATTTGCAGAAAATAAAATACTTTTAATTGCTAAAATTCATTCATCAAAAATATATATATATNTCTATATATATATATAAGATTCTGCTGATTCTTTTCTTTTGTTTCTGACTCAATTTGACCCTGACTCAATTTTCTTTTTAATGCGTCGTACGCTAGCTTCCGAAACCTTCAATTTTCATGATATTTCTCGGTTTAAAAATATTTTAGCATTCACGATGGTCTTTACTTCAGCTTTTTAACATGGTGAAAGATCTTTGTTACCCATGATGAAAATATCCCAATTGATTATTTCAACACTGCACACGAAATAAACAAATAACTGCGTAACATAAAACTGCGAAACAAATAAACGCATCGCATTTAGTCACAGAAACAAACAAGTTCGCAACAACAACGCGACAGAAACCAGTTCGCACTTGTTTGCTTTCCTGTATTAATTGGTTAACATCGTATTGCAATACATTAATAAACACTAACAGGAAGTAAGGAAGTATATAAATTTTCCTGAATGAAATCTAATTACATGTATATTTAAATATAAAAGTTTTACAAATAAACTCGTGCAAAACATGTAATTAAAAAACTAGTGAGTCTAATAATTTGGCCAGGGACTGTGTATAGTATATGATAGTCGAAATTCACGTATCGTAATATAGTATTAAAAATAGGTTTTTTTTAAATCATGCTGAATTTCGTAGCAATAACCATTGAAAAAGCGATCGAGAAACGAAATAGAATTAAAATGGATTCTGTGCAAATTGAACAAATTAAAAAGTGATTACTCAAATTTGCAATTCGAAATTTTCAAAATTTTTCATTTTTTAAGAAAGAAAAAAATTTTGTGTGTTCAAAAGCTCTCGCGTGCCGCAGGTTTTTAACCCAATTTATGCTATGCTAAAAAAAACATCTAGAGTAAGGAAAAGTCTGTTTTTTGGTTTTTTTCCTGAAAATAGTTGCTTTTTTTAACCCTTTCAGGCAAAAAAAAGTTGTCATAGTAAAAGTTGCCATTACATGTTTTGCACGAAAATAGTTGCAATTTAGTCGCCTGTGGCAACTCTGTGCTATATTCCTAGAATAACTGCAAGGTCCAGTACGGCCCTTAGATTATGTGAGTATAAATCTGAAGTATTTATCTAGAAAAAAAAAATAATAATAGCATATTAAATATATTTGATCATTAGAAATGTCTAGGATTTTTTTTTCTATTTGAATAACAAAAACATCAGATTAAATGGAACATTTATGACTTTTTAAAAAAAAACATCTTTTTGTTAAGATAATGCAACTTGTACTCTTAATAAATTATGGCAGTTATAGATTATAAAAAAATAAACTGACATATTCCTTTTCAATTAATGGAAGTGAAAATGTTTTACTTTAGTCAGAATTAAAATTTTTTTACAGTTTTCATAATAATCAATACGCTGAATTTCTTTTAAAACATTGCTGCAATACAAGTATTTGTACTACGCTATTTTTCTATAACATAGCACTTAATTCTCTTTTTGAGAGTGTTGTCACATCTGTTTACACTTAGCTTCTTTGGTTCTACTGTTTCAGCTGCATTTTTTGATGCCAGATCTGGAGAAATGAACTCTTCACATAATTGTAAGCTATAATTTCTACGGACGAGTTCCTTCGTCCCGGTCCGCTCATATAAAATTTTCACATTTATAGCTGATAAATCAAAAATTATAATTTAATACAATAAATGCGTCTTTCGATTCCGAGAAACAAAATATAGCAAAGGCATTTTGCTATATTTGATATAGCATAATACCTTACAGCCATACCAACGTGGCTCCTACAGTCATTCAAGGTATAAGTTTCAATATTTATGTTTCTATTATGCTAAAAACAAATTTGTAAGCACTTAAATAGGATAATATTATGAAAAGTCTTAAAATTTCGCTACTTTAATTATTTTTGGAATATCTGAACACTGAAAAACGAGAGAAAAGCTACCCAAACTCCTCCATTTTCCAGTGTTAAGGTATATAGGTGGGTACTTCATGTACGTCGCACTAGAGCTGCACTACAGGCTATTGGCGACAGTCAGTATTCCTGAGTATGATCCGAAGATGAATCCTCAGCAAAAAGGGATCCCATTTGTAAAGCCACTTCCTTAATGTAAACATAGATCTGAAGGGGAAGGAAATTTTTTCCCGATCCCTTGCTATTACTCAGCAACCGACCACAGAACTTTTAATTCCACAGATTTTTCAAGCACCTATATTGCACGTACTCAGTGAGTTTCAGCGGAGTCTAGCATCAATCCCTTGCTTCTCCAGATCGGAGTCCGATTCTCTTACCACTGGGATCCCATCGCCAACATGGCCCCTTCTAGTGTTTAACATAAATAAAGAATAAATCAAGTAGATCAATTTTTATAAACTTTAATATCACAACATTTCATGACATACATACAAAAGCTTTAAATATTGCACAAGGAAATCCTCAACAAAATTCTTTAAATTTTAAAACGATAATAAAATGAATGATTAAATCTACATACTATGCAAGGCACGCTTCATTAAACGACTAGGACTGTATCACAGAAGCTTACAAAACGAAACATGTATATAAACATACAAAAGTTTAAACATTGCTTTTAGGATATATTTGGTTCCATATATACATTTACAATATTTTGTTATACCACAAAATATATTTTACTCTTACACATTTCCTTTAAAAATGCTTTTTTTTTTCAGAAAATAACTACCAAACATTTATAAATAGCTCAGTACTTGGAGTTAATAATTTTAATAATAATCATATAAAACTCAACAAACTTGTAAACAATTTTCAAGAAAAATTGTGTATAAATAAATATCTGAAGATATAATTTGTTTAATCCTTCTAAATTGGAATAGCGATTGAAAATAAAATGGGAAAAAAAAGTTTATAAACTAGTTATAAAAAATTTTAAAAATAAAAACAGATTAAAAACAATATTTTTAATATTTCCCGATAAAATCATAATAGTAAGATATAAATAAAAGTCATAAGTGAAGTATCTATAGCATATTAGGAGAAAATTATTAATTCTTATTTTAATAGAAGAAAAGCTTTATAATAAATAATGAAAGTATGGAATGCAACAATATTCATCAAAAATTTTATTTAAATTTGTAGACCTATCTTCCAATGTGCAATCCTATAAATGCATATGTAAAGATACCACCCGTAAATTAAACATGAGAGCTATATCAAAATACTTAGATTCGTTGAGGTGCAAATACAAAATGTAAAAAATCAAAAATAAATTCAAAACCGATTGTCATTAATTTGGCGTTCAACAATTCAACACATCAAAAATATTTCTAATTCTTAATTTGAAAAAAACAGGAATTTACTTATTATATTTCATGGAATCTGAAACAAATTAACAAAATATAAAATATCTATCAATAAAAATATGATTTAATATTAAAACATTTAAAAAAATATCATTAAAACAATATTAAACATAGGCTCCTTTATAGTGAAAGTTATGAGTACAAATTTACATTTTAAATAATTTTAAATTAATAATTCAAAATAATCAGTATTTTTGTTAATCTTAATAAATTTAAAAGATATTTATACAAAATTTATTCCTAATTTGGAAGAATTTGAACACTTTAATAAAATAAAAAATACGGTTCTTTCTTTGAAGAGAACCTCTATTCCATTCACTATATATCACTACCAAAACTATATTTAAAAAAACATTTAACTTCTCCTTTAAAGAAATCTAATCCAAAATCAAAATATTTTTTATTTTGTTTTTCGAGTAAAAACATTAAAGAAGTGTATTTGATTTCTATAACTTTAATTACTTCAAACATATGCAATTTATTACTCAAGATCTATATTAAAATAAAAAAATTTCTCACTCAACTTTTATTAAAACTTTTAAGTCTACAAATAAATAAAAGCGAATTATTATATTGAAATGTTCTTTAGTTTATTAAGTCATACTTTTTTTCTATCCTGATACATTATTTTTTTTAACTTCATCATTATTTATTGTTAACCTCAGCTGTATTTTGTAGCATAATCTGTATATAAAGAAATAAATGTTGCATCTTTAATCCAATCTGGGCATGATAAAATTCAATTAATAATAAACAATGATGTCTTTTGCTAACTAATTCATTTCTTAAAAAAAAATTTCATCCAACTCTCTTTTCGATTTCCTTTTATCCACTGACAAAATTACATTTGATAAGCTAAATAAAAGTTATAAAAAATTAAATAAAATAAATAAATTGTAAAAACAGAAGTAACAAATCATGTTCATAAATAATTAATACTAATTAGACTAACATGACTAGAATTTTTATAACTGTCTACAACTATCAACAAAAATATCCAATCATATGTAAAAATCATGTTTGGCTGAATTCAACTAGACAAACATTAATCACAAACAAATGTGACAACAAAATTTTAAAAAGTAAAGTAAAAGTACTTATACTAGATAAATCTAAGTTTGCAGATAAATCAAAGAAAGATAATATAAAATCAATTTCTGATAAGGTGATAAAATCTGCCATTAAGTCTTAAGGCAGATTTTACTTTAAAACTGACAATACAGTTCATAAACTTAAAAACTGGCAACTAATACACTTCAAAACTAACACTTAAATGAAAATAATACAATTTGAAACTGGTATAATATTGATTCAAACTTAATTTCAGCAAAATTATCAAACTCAGAAAAAAATAGTATAAACAATATGTAAAGTTTATATAATTCACAAATAATGCTTTTGACCAATTAATTGTTTAATTAAAATAAGCAATATATTATTTTGATGCCCGGTTGCTGAGAGGTAGCGCTTTGCGCTGTCGTGCCACAGGTCCCTGGTTCGATCCTCGGGCCGGGCAAGGTTGACTCAGCCATTCAGTGGGTCGATAAATGAGTACCAAGCATGCTGGGGAACTAAACACTGGGGGTTCCGCCTTCGGCTGACCACCTAACCGGAACATCTGATTCTGCACCCCAGAGCCCAAGGCCAAGAAAATTGAGATGGGCACAGTAGGCCTTGGCCCTCTATGGGCTGCCGCGCCGCTGAGTTTTTTAATATATTATTTCAAAATTTGTCATGCTTTTGCATTTACATTTTTGTATTTTTGTTTTTGTAATGATATGACTTTTTTTTCTATTTTTTTTAAAATGCCTTTTTGTAGCAGGTCAGAGTAAATTTTTATCTATATTAAATTTTACCTTTCATGTTATATATTAAAAGCAAAGAGTTAAGAAGTACAAATTAAAAGAAACTATCTGAAATCAATGATTATACAATAATAAAAATTTTCGAAATTTAACGAATAACAATAGGTTACACTCAACAGAAAAACATGCTCAAATATTATGTAAAATTGTAGATTGCAAGTATAATTAACTTTTCTATATTTTCAGTCATGTATGAAACTGTCATTAACTTTTATTTCATTAACATTATGCATAAAAAATCAATTCTTGTTATTTCCAAAAAATGAAAGTTTATATTTATTCGATTAATCTATATTTTTCCAATGTCTTCCTAATATTCAAATATGCAATATTCAAATCAAATTAAATATTCACAAGAATACATTGATTAAAAAAATATATAAATAACAAAATTTATCACTATTAATTTATTCAAGGGTTAACAATCAAATAACTATAATTTTCCAATAAATCAATTTTAAAAAAACTTTAAAAACAAAAAAAACTTGTGTTTTTAATATAAGATCAAAATTATTTTAAATTAAAATTATTTATATAAGTACAGTTATTAGAAAAGTAATATCTGTAGTTTTTATTCATACAATTCTGAGTGTCATGGAAATATGGAATACATCTGAGGTACATACTAAAATCAACATATAAACATGAATTAAAATGAATAAATTCAAAAATTTATAGTTTAATAATGACTGGATTAAAAAGAAATAAATAAGTGAAACATAGAGAAACGATATTATGAAACACTTAATTCTATTCATGTATCACCAGTTATATTTGTTTCTTTAACAAAATAAATGAAGTATTTAAACAGACTAGAATGTAAAATGAAATAAAGCTTATTTATAACTAGTTTCTCATCTGTACACTTTAAAATACAGTTATTTCTTTAGGTAAAATATAAATTTTACATCAAGAATAAAAAGGTGGTGGCCGTCTAATTAAACTTTCTAATTCCTTCTGTTTCTTAAGCAAGCCCTGTAAAAGAATAAAACAATTATAGAAAAAAATAATGATGTGCATTTTTCAAAGTATACTAAAATGAAAATGCAAAAATGAAATCAAATAATACGTGAAAAATATAACCTTACAGTATATAAATATATGTCATACTTATTAAAAATTTCAATAAAAACTTATAATTACAAAATTTACAAAACATATAATTGATTATGGTTCATTTTCACGACAATAGATGCCTCTAGCAACTAAAATTATGTACTGTGAAGGTCCTGATTTACAAACATATATAGAAATAATAAAAATTTTAGTTTTTTGAGTTCTACTTGTAAATTGAAAAATAATCTTTATTTTTTAAACAACACTTAGTTCATAGCTCCACAATAAAGGAAAGCATATTTATCATTAGAAGGTCAAAGTCTGATTTAATTTTAATTTCATTTCAGAAAAAAAATTCATAAATACCAAAATTTTTGCATACCAAAGAAAGAAAGAAAGAAAACTTTAATGTTCAATTCTGTTATCAAATATCAACACCTTACCTGTCTTAAAGAGGATAAGTTCTGTAAAATTCTATCTTGACGTGGAGTGGGTCTACCAGTAACAACTTCTGGGCAAACTAAAGGATTCTGAAAAGAGATTTATTAAGTACAATTAAAAACATAGTTGAAATTCTTTCAAAAATCCCGTAGACTTGCAATTAACTATGGGGATTGAAAATGTATGATTGTTATTACTTAATTTATGTCATAATTTGAATTTTTTTCAAAATACTGCTATTTTGTGAAAAAGATTCATTTTTTTAAAATCCTATACGTAGATTAAACTATATTTATCTAGTTTAAAAAAATCAAAACATAATCATATTTGGATAATTTACTTTCATCTTCTGAGTACAAGTTATGGATAATGTAAGAAGTAATAAACATTATATGATAAAAGTGCAAAAACAATCAATGCACAATTCATTTTAAGAAAATCCTTTTTTTTTTTGCTAGCTTTTAGTGTGTTGTGCTTTTACTGGCATTATTTAGAATTACATTTACTTGTAGTAGGATAACAAAAATAAAAATGGAAGTGAAGTTTACCTCATGTTTTGTTAAGAATGCCTTTTTTGGAGGTAAGTGTCTTAGATAATTAGAAACTAAGATAATATGATTACAGTTAATTGAAAATCTACTACAAAAGTGTTAAACAAATACCTGGACGGAAGATTTTGACTTTGCAGAACTAGTAGCTGAAGACACAGAAGCAGCATCACTCTTCTCAGTACTTTCAGCAGAGGATGCTCGACTACCATCAGCTACTCTCGAACGCACAACACTTTCCAAATCAAAACTTTCCTGATCACTCCATTTTCTTCGTTGTGGTGCAACAGGTGGTGGTAAGTTACAATGAAAAGGGCGACAAAGCAAACGGGGATACACTCCAGGTACATGAGGGGGTGAAAAAACATGACAGTTACTGGACGGGTGGAATATTTCTTGACTATGCCATTTGCGACGCATTGGTGGAAGACTTCCCCCACCACATGATGGTATAGAGAACCTTTCTGCGTGCCGTGTTGGTGATGGTTCAGAGCCACCAATAATAGATGGAAGATTGTCTGAACTAATTGAGTCTCTACGCTGAAGATATGACTGTGAAAGATGATTGGCATGAGTTGATGGGCTGTAGTTAAAGTAAGCAATAGTTTCAGCAGAACCACAATCAGAACGGAATCCAGATGGTTGTTGATAACGAGGAGTAGAATTACTTCTAATTTGACGATAAGACCTATGAGAGGAATACAGAATTTAAACTAGTTAAGTATATACAGTAAAGTCATCAGAAAATCAACTTTCATTTAAATATTCCATAGAGCTTAATCTTTATTCAAACTATAGATAGGTACTTTCCCGTAATTGCTATCTAAACTTCTATCTCTAGATTCTCTACTTTATACTTCAAGTACTTTTTTTCATTTACTTGTTGAAATTGTTTAAGCAAGCATTATACCTAAATTTATAATTGACTCTAAATTATAATTAGTTTAGCCTTTAATAAGAGAAGGCTTTTAGTCATCCAAGGACCTTAGCAAATTTGTCATGTCATTTTTCTACTATACACTACTTTCCAATACTAAAACATAGGAAAAATCAGTTTTTTAATGCTGGAAAACCTACAGTATAAAGTTTTTAAAAAAATAGACTAACAAATGTACTTCTTAAAATAACCAGTTAATCAATTTAAAAGCTGGCTGAATATTCTATGGACATTCATTTCTTCAGACATTCACTGCCTTTTTTTTCCCCTTTTTCTAAAATTTATTGATTTGTAAAACTTAATTTTTACACAGTTTGCTTCTGTTTACACATCCATTTACAAATAAACAAGGCTTTTTGTTGAACATCATCATTTTTATATGGGATAATAAAAGTCATGAAGAGGAAGAACATTTACCCACATGGGATCGCAAATCACTTTGGGAAAGTGTTGAAAATTGAAAAGAAAAAAAAACATGCACATTTTATTGTCACAGTGAAAAACCACATAAAAGTTTTATTCATAATTAAAAGAGTAGTTTAAAGTGATGCCAGTTGACATCGATGCATAGTCTACAATGATGTAAATACCATTCCTCAGATAACAAGTCAGGTGTACTTTAGATGGTCTGCAAAAGCAATGACAATATACTCTAAACACCCTCCCCTATGTCCTATGATGTCCCGAAATGTTGCATCAACTAGTAATTTAAGTTTACCCCTTATGAAATCCAGAAGATTAAGATCCAGCAAACATGAAGGCCATGCAACAGAACCCATGCATCCAATCCATTCCCTTAGACTACCGTTAAATGAATAAAAGAAAAAAGTGACAAGAATTTACTGCTTTTATTTATGTAAACTAAAAATATATGGCCTAAAGCTACTATTTTAAATTTAGTTTTCTTCTTTCTTTTTGTCATTTAATTTTTATGAAATTTCGCATGCATATTTTACTCATAAATTATTAAAAATATTTAAACCTCAAAAAAAATTGATAAAAAGTACTTTTCTAAAATAATACAACAAAATTACTGAAAGGAAGAAAAAAAAACTTCTTAACAGGAGTGAGAGGCGTAAGGCCACTGCCTCGGTCACCTAACTCTCTGGCTGATGCTGGCGCTACCTTTCATATCTTTTAGATTCAGGGTCTCTCAGTATTTTTCCCCATCTCAATGTGGTTAATGATTTCATTTTCTATAATACATTTTCATTCTCTTAGAGCACTTTATCACCTCCTTGTGTTAGCCAGTTGAATTTCTTTCAACACCTTGTATATATATAAAGTAGCATCACATATGGAAAAGTGTTTTTAGTGACAATGTTGTGTGCTCTTTGAAATAGTATAACTATTGCAAAAGATAAAGGTTGAAACTCTAAATTAAAACTTAACTTTTAATAAATATAAGGTAAAGAAATTAAGAGAGAAAAAAAAAGCTTTTGCAGATATATATATATATATGCATATACCATTAAATTGAATTCAGTTCATTTCAGATTCAGCATAGAAGATTACAACCAGCGACTCTTCAGTACTCAAACCAATTTGATCGGTTTTTTCCATCACAGTATGTAGGGTGCTTGAACCTAGTTTATCGATTGGTTCCTTCACATATTGGTACCATTGGTTCCCTTTTTTAATAATATATGTTTGTTACACATGATTTCTTATAATAGAATAAAGTTGTAGGTTATTGTTCTAGTTGGAGTTATAATGGTAATCATCTTTCAGCCTGATGTAACCCTTCTCCTCTAACATCACCTGTTTCGCACAATAATTTAATCTTTCTATTGATAACAGCCAATTTTTTCCATCAATCATTATGGTCAAATATTCCTTCTTTAATTAAAATAGTTACTTCATATTTTTCCCTTGCATCAATTAAAGATATTGAGGCAATGTTCATTGCTTGAAGAACAAGACGAATGACTGCTTTTCTTTTTTGCTGCATTTTTTGAAGAAATTCGACCATGCAATACTTCAAAAGCACTTCACAATAAGAATGTGGAGTAATCTCGTAGCTTGATTAACAGCAATTAAGTTTATTTGATGTGTTTAAAATAATGTTGTCCTTACAATATGTTAATTTTATCTAGATAAAGTTGTTTTGTCCGCTATTAGATATATGTGGAAAATCTCAAAATATTTTATTGATGTTATTTCAAGCTGTACATTTGTTCTATTAATCAAAATTCAAATCAAATTGTTCATCAGACGTACATGCATCCAATAAATATGTATATTAATCCACATGTGTAACTACTTTATCTTTACACATCCTAAGTAATGTATTATTTATTCAAGTGAATATGAATAAGAAGAGGAACTATTTTTCAAAAAGAATTGCTTTTAGGCTATGCAGTGAAAAGAGTAAAATACAATGCAGTAAAAACAAAATATATTTTCAAAAACTTATAACTAGTGTTTTTTTTTTTCTTTTTTTTTTTTGAAAAATGATATTTTACTTTTTAAAATATAAGAATTGCTAAACAATAATTCAAATATAAATATGGGATATAGTGAACACTCGGATGTAGTGAACTTTTTTAGCGGTCCCGTCCGTATTCCTATTTAAATAATGTTATTTTTAACGCTTATAGTGAACAGCTTAGAACTTGGAAACTCGGTTATAGTGGACTCAAATTTCATTTCTTTAAATATCTTTTTCAGTCCTCCATCTTTAAACTTGTAGGTGTTGGGACTGAAAATGAATGCAGTCCTATAAAATGTGTCATATTACTCTTCTTTATGCTTATCACTTTTAACTATACTGTAATAAATGTCAAAGAGATCATTTATCTTATACTCCCCCCTCCCTGACAAGCTTGCTCTACAACTAGTTAACATGGCCACCTGCTGAATTTTTGGAATTTTCTTCTCTGTTCAAACCATATTCTTTACAAATCACCCCTTGACAATCAAGAAGGGGAACAATTTAACTCATTCTACAGCTGCTCTCTTCATATTCTTACATTATCTATTTGAGACAAGATTTTTATTTCAAAAGCAGTGAAAATGGCAAATTCTCTAAAGAGAAAAGCGTTTTCGATAGAGGACAAAGTTAAAATTGTAAAGCGTATTGATGATGGAACCAATCAATCGACACTGTGTAAGGAATTTTCCTTGTCAAAATCTACAGTTTCAAACATTTGGAAAAATCGAAGTGCAATTCTTGCGGCATACGACAAAAACATGGTTTCATCGAAAAAACTGCGTGGAGCTGAAAGAGAAAACGTAGAAGATGCTTTGTTAAGATGGTTCGAAATCTTGTTCAAAATGTAAAAATCTTGCATTCTTTGCACATTGTAGATAAGAAAATTGATGAACTCAATTTAAAATCAAATTGTGTTCAATCAAAAATCACAAATTTTTTTCATAAAAAGTGAAAATAAAACTAATATTTAGCGACGTAATTACTTTTTCCATGAATTTTTGCTTTATTATCTGTTAATTAGTTAATAATTTTTTAAACAACTTATGCAAAATTGCAAAGCCAATTTTCATTCATTCAACTGTCTTATGCAAAAAATATTCCTCAAAAAATTTGGATATAGTAAACCATCGGTTATAGTGGACACATTACTGAGTCTGCAGACGGTTCACTATATAGGGTTCGACTGTATTTTCATTTCTTAAAAACATTTTTTGCTAAAAAGAATACAAATATATTCAATATTTCTTCAGTTAGAATATAATCAAGGTTTATTCAAGGTTTTAAAATACCTTGTTTCAAATTCAGAACTGCTGTATCCAAGAGTACAATCTGAACTACTGGCAACCCTACGACCTCTTAAATTGGAATAGGGAGCAATAGGTTGATGTGAAGAATCGGTGGATTTCTGTGCTGCAAGTTCTCGGGCCCAATGTTGCTTTCTTAATTCTTGCATCCTCTTCCGTTTAGTAAAATGGGGATCTCTATCAGTCATTCTAACATATGATTTAGAGGGTTGATTCACACCCCATTTAGGGCGTTCATTTACAGGAATGGAATCATTGCACAATGGCCGACGTTGAGCTTTGTAAGGCTTGCTATGCTGCACACGTACTATTCGTTTTGCAACTGGACTGTGGAATGAGCTGGTATTACTGAAAATAAACATATTTTGTAACCTCAATTTAAAGGCAATAAATAAGAATAAACAACTAAAGTAAAAAAGTTCAATTGGAAATTTAATTATTTTTCATAGCTTCAAAAAGTAATTTGAAAAGTTAATTTAAGCTCACACTCAATAAAAACTAATGACAATAACATATTTATTATTCAACTGCTGTTAATGTAAAAATAAGCCTTTAATTTATGGCTAGAAGCTAAAGCTAAATCTAAATATGTACTATAAAATGCAATTTTAAAAAAACTCTTAGAACAAACAACTCTTCAGTTCAACAATTTAGAATTTCTAATTAACTATATAACTTGAAAGCAAAACTTCATAAAATCACAAATTCTGTTTCACCAAAGAACAGTTTGATCCTGTGGTACCCACATGATAAAGTTTTAAGAATATTTTAGCTTCCTAAACCCCTTTAATAGAAAAGGAATTCGGATGAAAATTGTTAGTAAAAAGGACAACATAACATAAAAAATATAGTTTTCCATACAAATGGTTCAAACACGTATATAGTAAAGGACCTATAAATTATGAGAGCTAAAAAAAATTACAAAAACAATACTGCTAATAAAAAAATTATTTTTCTTTTACCCACTAGCAATGCAAAAAATCTTTGGCTGAAAGCTAAAAGTTAACTGCTATGAAAGTTGAAAGGCATACAAACCCACCACTATCAGGGTCGCCATTCAAATCTGGAAAAAAAATTCCCTGTGCTTTCCCTGTACATATTATCACAATATATTAAGAGGAAACACACAATCACTACGCTCTTGAGTGATCAATCTAGCAATAATAGTTTTAATTGCTTAAGAAAAAAGAAACTTAAGAAGGAAAAACTTAAAGAAATTAGGAGCAGTTTAAAATACTTAAACCAAGTAATGCTATAGTAAATAAAATAATTTAGTATAGATGAAATATCATCCTTAAATATCGCTTTGAGTGGTAAACACTTTTAAAAGAAGAAAATAAGAAATAAAATTCCCTGTATTTTCCCAGTTAGTAAGGGAAAGCTCAAAATTCCCGGCATTGCCCTGTCATTTTAGGTGACTTTTAAATCTCCTGTATTTCTCAGGTTTTCCCTGTTGTGACAAATCTGACTATTTAGATTTTAAAAAAAGTAAGGATGTTGACTTGGTATGTGATAAAGAAAAAGGATGGCTTAATATACAAACAAATTAGTTAAAAGTTTTGCACACATGGCCAAAATTTAAGAATCAATACATATATAATTCAAGCATAATATAAACTAAGGCGCTAATAAATTAAATTTAAGGGGGGGGGGGAATATTAGATCTTCAGTCGACAATGTTCCTCCTGAGAGTAAAAACATTTTTCTAAAAAATGCCACCCTGTGGCATGAGTTTGTCTGATATCACCTGCATCAAGCGAAAAACTAATATGAATGTCTCAAAGGAAAAAAATTTTACCGTCGCCCCAACATTTGCAACTGTGCTCTTAAAGGTCTCCGCTTTTTAGCTGCAGACCATTGGGGAAATTCATTCCTGGCTGAGCGAAATGGCAATCCATGTAACAATGGCGCTGCTTTCCAGTCTTTTAAAAACAAAACTATTCCGCTAACTGATCTCAGCTTGAAGAGGGGAAGAGTTAAAAATTAATGTGCCCTAAAAATGGGGTTTAATTAAAGTGCCTAGCAATGAAAATGAATTAATACACTCATATATATATTAATTATTAAACCACTGGCCATATTACAACTTAATTATTATCCATAGTTGACTGTATTGGGGCTTAGCGAGTGTTAGCTAGCAGAGGCAGAGCTTCCGAGTATATCATAGTCCTTGTCTGCAAAAGTATGTTCCAACAGAAAGGAAGAACATTTCTCGACAATTTTTATTTTATATCACATGCATTTTGCATATTATTAACCTATAATTATGCAGCTTTCATTTATTAATGTATATTTTTAAAGATTAGTTATCCGCATACTAAGGACAGAAGAAATTATTCGACATATATCTCAGACTCTAAGTAATCCAATGTATCCCGGATGGGCTCAAATCTCCAAAAGTGAGCCCGAACTAATCTCTAAAGCATACATCCAACTAAATACCAAATTATCTGTCTTTTTAATAAGCCTAATAATTTAATACAGGAAAAATGAGGCTAACAACAAATAAAAATTAAATATCTGGTGTTCCCTTAAGTAAAAATAGTTTAAATTACACACAAACAAAATTATTAGTTTTATAAAACAAATAAAAGCTTTAAGAAAAGTAAAATGAAATGAATAATGAGAAAAATGCCCAGAAGGAGTGCATGACAAACCTCTCAGTGGACTCTGCATCTTCAACTGGATATTTTCCATAATGAATGTCAGTCTGTGTTCCAAAGTCTTTTCCACAACCTCCCCTTGCTCTTACTCGAAATATTGAGGGAGTTAACACTCTATCCACAACATATATAGAGCTTTTTTCGCTATCTGATATTGGCACTGTTTGAATACCCAAATCTTTTTTATTAGAAGGATCACAATTCGTTTCATTTTGAATTAAGTCATCATCTTTAAGAGAGGAATCAACACAGCTGGGATCTGTGAACATGATAAAAATTATAAAAAGATAGTTTTAAAATGAAGTTATCTTAGAACAATATTGTACTTGTGTTCTTTTCTTATAATAAAAAGAAAATTACATTGAAATAGTAAGACACTAAGATGCAAAAAGTTTACTGGCATTTAGAGCAAAATTAACACAAAAGCATTTTTAATCACAGGGAAGTTAAATTTATATAAAATAACAATAATAAAGTTAGTATAAAGAGTCATTTAATGAACAAAGAATGTTTTGTGGTTTTAGCTATATTCTATAAAAATCTAAACCAATTAGAAAAATTTATATTGCTCATGTAGGTTTGAGCTAATTTTCATAGATTTCACTCCCGTATAATTTTCATACTGTAGCTTTAAGTTGATGAAATAAGTACTAAAAAATTAACTATTTGAATATATGTTTTATGATTTTTATCAATTGCAAATCAATAATACACATATAGTATAAATCATAAATTAGATAAAGAAAAATAGAGTAGTATTAACAATAATTATTTGAATATATTTTTATACAACCTTCCAAATTTTGGATTATTCTTAATTTTGATTCCATATTATTTGTCAACGATACTACATCTGTATTTTCACTATGTGTTTGAATATTTGTAGAGTCGATATTCTGGTTTTCTGAATTCATAGGATGCAATTTCTGAACTTTTCTAGATTTCTTTTCCATTTCTGCCTGTAACTGAGCTTGCTGAACAGCAGTAACTAAAGCCTGGTGTTTCTTTTCTTCCATTTCCTGGAAAAAATCAATAAAACATTTTAGTATTGATAGAAATTCATAGAAATACTTCCATGCAATTGTTTATTATCAATTGAATTATAATTAATAAAAATTTTAATAATTTATTTGTCAATAATTACATTCAAATTAGAACTAGAAGCAGCTGTTTTATCCTAATTTAATGATTTGGGGACCAATTTGATGAGTATTAATTGAACACAATTTTTGAATAACCATCGATTAAAATAAAAATTTTAAAAAATATTACATTTATTTTGATAGATATAAGAACTTGCACAAATGTTCACGAACAGCTGGTCCATAACGGAAAGACACTAACAGCATACAAAGACATTTTGGGTTGAGTGCTGTAATGCAATTTTCAATTCTAATGTGCATAAGTATCACCTAGAAGCAGTGCTGACAGAAGACTTCGTCGCGCCCTATGCGATTTGAAAATGGCGCTCTTATCTCAGTTTTGGGAAATAAATTTTTTTTTCAAATCCTTAAATTGTCTTGCTGATGCAGTCACTGATGCAGTCACAATGCAGTAGAGAAATCCTTTTCATTTTAAATTACATTATTTCAATCAGAATTATAAAATCTACATCAATCCTAAACATTGATTTGGGAAACATGTGAATAAGATAAATTACGATTAATGCATTCAAGGTTAAAAAAGAAAACAGTTAGTTTAATTAATGAGAATATCACCTAAAGTATTCTAGAATTAATAATTATTTTCGGTAATATTGTTAAGGGGCCATTCAAAAAGTACGTGCATCCCGAAGGGGGGGAGGGGATTAGCTATTTTGTACGGTTTTCTACGATGGTTGGGGGGAGGTATTATACAAAGTATGTACATTATAAGCATACACCAAATTTAAATTTGACTTTTTCCTACACACTCCTTAAATAAATATTTAATTTTATTTAAAACATAATTATTTTAATTTTTATGAAAAAGGGGGGTAGACTAATAAAATGTACATACTCTAAGGGAGGGTAAGACCTTATGTACTGTAATGTACGAAGGGGGGAGGGGGTTAAAATTTCTCCATTTTTGTGTATGTACTTTTTGAACAGCCCCTAATGAGCATAATCTTTAATGGCATACAAATATACAAGCATAAACACTAAATTGTAATTTGCATACAATAAGCAGTCATTTTGAAAAGGAAACATTTTTTGCTATCGACTGCTGTAAAACAATTAATAGGTTAATAAATATTTTTAAAATTTATAAACTCATTCATTCATTAAAATGTTCTTCAATGATTCACCCATAAATTCACTGTTATTTATTGCTGACTTGTATTAATTCACCTACTGACTGATCCATTGATTGGTATCCTTTTAATCCCCATTTTTTTTTATTCACTCGCTGTACCTAAAATTGTTCATGATGAAGCGACAAGCAATGTCTTAATAAATTGTTTATTAAATATACTAACTTAAAAATAACCGCTTAAAATAAATTAAAAATAACCTTGTATAAAACACATTATTAAAAGAATGGATAGACTTCATAGTAATATTAAATTATTATTTCTATTAAATAACTTTTGGTAAAGATTAGATATTCTCTACTCAGGCTAATATTGGTATATAAAACTATGTATAAACTATGTATGTGCCATGCTAAATACAACAATAATAAATTATATGAATAAAGAAGTTATCATGCCTGCAATAAGAAAATATTTTTAGAGGAAAAAAAATTCTTACTGCAGTTTCCCAGAAAAATCCTTTAATATTTATTTTAAATACATATTGAAGAACAAAATATGTAAAATATTGTAAGAGTAAATACATGTTTCTGGTTGTTAACCTAAAATTTACTAAGAGCTTGGTAATTATCTAATTATCTTGGAAATTAACGTCTTGTTTCTAAATAGCCCAAATATCTTAAAAAAATCTATTGGATGAAAAACATTTTGGGATGAAATAGAAATATTTTCTACATAAAATGTTAAGATTTGTATCAGCAAATTCACATTATATTAAAAGTGTGTTTGACACACAGGCTCAATTGACACAAATTTGAACTCATGGTTTCTCCAAAGTCACTCCTCCCCTAGCTTTTCTGCAGCATTCACCTTTTGAGAACATAGCTTGCATGTTGGATGGTTTCCTGAACCTTAAATCTATACAGAAAATACAAAACTCATTCTATTCAATGTCTAACAACTGTTTTCCTGCTGCACCCTATTCTTTCCATTTTTAGAAAAACTTTTACTTACTGAAAACTTTAACCATAAAAAAAGTTAACCTAAAATACATAATAAAGAAAAAAATAACCAATAAATATATATTTTAAAGCAAACAATACTTTAAGAAAGGAGGAAATAAGTAATTTACAGAACATTAAATCTGAGTCTCGCTCGAAGCCCCACTTCCCCAGTATTCCGGACGATCATCTGCCCTTACACCAGCCATGCCTAGAAATTTATTTAGTTATGAATAACCCCGCATTTATTTGTCCAAAAATAAAAATAAATTTATAAAAACATTAATATCAAACATTATTTTTAAAAGACACTTCCTCTGCTCTTTAGTATGACATATTAAATCTTTTTCTGGTTTATAAATATGTCATGATAAGCATACATAATTTGAAATAAAACAGCCATTTTGAAATTAACAACAAATTATAAACTAAAAATATTGCAGAAACAAATAGACTATATTTAAAAAAAATAAGAAAAAATATCTAAAAACTAATTGTTAATTTCTGATAAAGTAGTTAAAAAGTAGCAAGAAAAAAATAAAATTTACAGCTTTTTGTTTTATTCTCAACTGTTCCTCTTCATAGTCTGCCTGAATACGAGCACGCTCTGCTTGCAATCTCTTTTCTTCAGCTTCCTCTTCAAGTTTTTTTCTTTCTCTTTCCATTTCAACACGTTGTTGCTTTTCTTCCATTTGAAGTCTGATTGCTTGTTGGTATTCCTGAGCTTTCATTCGACGTTCCTCAGCAAGAGCAGCAGAAACTGGATCTAACTGAAATCCCTGACCCCGCATATAAGTTCTAAAACGAGAAAGTAATTTTAAAAAATTTTACATTTTGTTTTAACTTTTATTTATATAGTTCAAGAGTAGAGACACTTAAATAATTTCATTTTACAAAGATATTGGCCATTTATTACATCAAAGTAACTTTAAATATAGACAATAAGTCAAAATATTTTGCAATTAAAAACAAAGATGAGAAAGCTTTAAAAATTGAGAAAATGATTTTGTGCAGCATACTCGATGGGGTACAATTGATTAGATCATGCAAACGAATATCTAACTTAAAACTTTACAAAATCTACAGACAACCATTAGTAAATTAATCAAATTAAAGACTAAATTTGACTAGTCATCACGCCAGAATGCAAGACCCTATTGAAATATTTCTACCAAAGCCCATGGGTATTACACCTAGGGCCAGATTCCCCCATCCAAAAATTGAATTTTTATATTTTATAGCCATCTCTGAACAACCAACAAAATTCTCGTTGTTGAACAGTCACAAACAAAACATATGTGACCCAAACTTATAAATTTTATTTTATTTTATCACCAGCGTTGAACTATGACTACCAATGTTCAACTCCATAAGCTTGTAATTTTGAACCGATTCTGGAAGACAAGGGAACTCTTGGATCAAGTAGTGGGAGAAATTTGCCTTCGTGGAGGACTTTTTGATGGAACTAACCCGCATTCGCATTACATAGAGGAAAGCTTAGAAAACCTGCCATGGTTAGCTTGAGAACAAGAAGACTAACCCACTGGGGATATTTTACGTCAGCACTATGATCGGTGAAAACCAGATGCGTATTCAAACATCGCTGGGATTCTAACCCGGTGCATCTCATTATGAGGCGAATGTTCTATCCCCTGAGCCACCACCGCACCCAGAGATTGATTGTGTTGAAAAAGACCTCAACACTTTTAAAAGTTAAAACTCAATAGAAGCAGTCACCAAAAGCAAAAATGGCAGGAGAAGGTCAACCCCTAGGGCAAGAAGAAAAATCTCAATATACAGATAATTCATTAATTTACAATAGCATGCATAACAGTCAGCTACATTTCTAAGTCAGATAATGGTAGCTTCAATTTTAAAACAATAAATAAAGTAATTAAATATGCATTGCAAGATAAAATCTTTAAAAATTCATGAAATAAATCCTTAAAGCTGTCTCAAACTTTTTAACAGAATTTCATGAATTCAAAACAAGCTCTGAATAAAGTATTAAAACATCAATTACAGATGTATTATTTTAAAAAGGCAAACCTCAGATCAAAAATTTGTTTTCCAAGAAAGTTTTGTGTAGAAATAAGTATTTACACATTAACTGTTAAGTATCCAAGTCTTTAAACATTCATTTAACTTAAACAGAAATATAACCAAGACAAAGAAAATTAACTTTTAAAAAAAGTTAAAACTAAATACAATGTGTTCAAAATTAAAAACAGCAAAAATGCTGATAAAAATTTTAAATTATTATCAGTATTTGTTTATTAGAAAGCATTGCTTTTAAAACAATTTTATACGCATAACAGACAAAAAAAATTTTACCGTTTTGAAGCATCAGCAGCTCCAGGTAAGACTGAACCATCTATGGAAACAGATATGCTTTCAGTTTCCTCTTTATTAGACCAATTAGAATCCTGCATTTGAGACATTTGAATTTGTTCCTGAAAGCGTCTTTGTTCTTCTATAATGAATAATTAAGATTTTAGAATGTGAGAAAAATCAATTACAAAAAAATAAGATTAAAAATTGGTATTCTTTAACTGTAATTGGTATTCTTTAACTTTAACTGAAGCAGATAACTAAAAAAAATAAAGAAAAAAAAGAAACTAACTGCTTTGAGTTAAAGATCAATAAATTCACAATTAACTCCTCACTCAAACCCTAACTGAGTTTAGAGTACAGCAACTGTAGAAACCTGGCATTCTAGCATGTTATTCAATGCAAGTTTTGAAAGAAATTTTTGTTCAGGTAAAAAATAAGCTATAGGTCTGATGAGAAAAGATTCACTGATTGTACTAGTAGGAAATACCATCTGCTAACAGAATTGTAATACAAATTTCCATAATTTAATAATAAACTTTTAATCAAATTTAATTTAGATTAAAATTGCTTGTTTTTTTTCCAAACTTCAACAACTTCTTATAACTTCATTTGAAAAGCTGCAAAATTATGAAACATTTTGAAAATAAAATGAATAAAAACTATTTTTAAAATTTCTTATCTACATAATAAAGCAAATGAAAAAGATATTAATTATTTAATCAAAAATCTGAAGGTAAACATAAAATCTTAAAACAATAAAGTGTTAATAGTATTATGAAAAGAAATTGTCCAAATCTTTTATATTCTTTAATTAAACTTTAGAATTTTTTTAATTTTACTTTTTTTCTTTTACTTAAAATCAGAGTATTTATAAATAAAATTAATGAAAGTAATATTCAGATTAGAATATTTCATATTATTTTAAAGTTTAGACCACATACAAAACCTGAAAAACTGAATTTTTGCACTTTCTTTTCCAAACCTATTTTATTTTCCAAATTCACATCTAGTGAGTCTTGAATATAGATGCATATTTTTGAGCAGTCAAAACTTGCTGACTTTTTCCAGCTTTATACTTTTTGAAGCGAATTAATACATTGTCATATATAAAAAATAAGTTTTAATTATTTAATAAAAATTACCTATTTCTCGCAGCCACTGCTGCCTTCTATAAAATTCACTTGTTATGGATTCCGAATCTGTATTCTAATGAAAGGTACAAAAAGAATAATAATCAACATGAATATTTTTCTCTTGAGAATACATTAAGTTGAAACACAACTTTCAATTTTAATATTAAGAAAATAAAAACAAATATAACAATATTTTTAACTTTTAATCAAAGAACGACTAAAATGTTTAACAGTTAACTAATTTAAAATAAATCATTTTCATAACATAAATGTTTTAAATTCCAATATAAAATTTTAATTACGAAATAGAATAAGATAATGTAAGTAAAAAATGCATCGCAAATATTTTGCGAAACTGCTTAGAAAATTTTTTGTTTTCGCTTTTGTGGATGTAATTATGTAAGAGTCATACAGCTATTGCTGAATACAATAAACAAAAATACTATTATACATTTGCAGATCATTAATTGCAAACTTAATAACACTATTTTTATTCAGTACAAACCAAATAATTAAAAAAAAATTGGCAAAAATGAAAGACTTATTTAAAACTATTCAATCAAATTTAACTAGTCATAAGAAATGCTGAACTTTGATTTTACTCTTAAAGAATAATAAAATGGACCAGCAGTTAAATTATAAATTGTCGTGCAGTTTTCATATCTCAATACCTTATTTTGATTACAAAAATGTATATAATACTGCTTAATTTTAGTAATATAAATGATATCAACATTAATGGTATTAACATTAATACAACAATCAATTGACTGCTAGAGCACATGATTCCTAACATCATTTAATATTATCTATGTCTACAAAATATTGAAAACATATTTTAATTTGATTAATTGTTGCTTTAGTTGTATAAGAAAAAATAAACAAGTTACGTTGTCAAAAAATGTCAATCTAATTCCTAATTGGCTTGGACTAAAAATGTAAGTCAAAAAAAAATTTTAAAAATTACATTAATAGATTTACAAAAAATAACTCAGAAGTAATTACAATCTTTAATAAATTGTGAAAAAGAAAATAATAATACTTACTCCAAAAGCAATAGAACTTTTGAAAACTGGTGGAACAGGCTTAACTGGTTGAGCGATGCAACTGTAATTCACAAAAGATTTATTTGGTAAGAATGTATTGTGATCAGTATTATTAGGTACTATTCTACAATTTGGGGATGGCAAACAACTAGGTATAGAAGAAGGCACAGAACTGGTGAAAGGCATAGCTCCGGACGTATGAACCATCAAAAGCTAGAAAATTAACAAATCCAATTAATGTTTAAATAGTGCTAACTCACAAATTAAGATAACACAGCACTTCATTAGAAAACACTCTGATTTTACCTGACCACTAGCTCTTGGAGTTATGGGTGAAACAATCTGAGTTTTTTTCACGGGTGCACCAGCACCAGGTTTTCCCCATGGATTCCATTCGAGCATTTCAGCTACAATAAAACTTTATCTAAGCAAAGTTTCCTAAAGAAAAAAAAAATTAAAGAAGGAAATAAATGTCTTGTGTGACCATTACCTTTTTCTCTTTCCCACTGTAAACGTTTCTGCTCAACTTTGCTGAGAGGAGATAATTTTGACGGTGATACCTCAGATTGTGGAGCAGACCAACTTAAGGAAGTAGGACACGATAAGACATCAAGAGGACAAGGCACTTGCAACTTATTTGTAGTTTCTGTTGAAGCTTCAGGTAAGCTACTCAAAATAATTTACAAAATAATTAGAAATAAAATACAACAAAATTAGAAATAAAATACAACAACGTAAGAATCTGTAAAATTCTCACTGAAGCAAATCAAGCTGAAATTAAGAGAATGGTTGAAAACATAGGAATGAATATAAGTCTTACCCTATTACGACTGATGGGTTAAGACATAACATTTTTCAGATGAAAAAAGTTTAGGGTATAAGCTAAATTTCAAAACTTTTTAATTTATATTATTTAAACAAAAAAAAATAAAAACATTTCACAATTCAAAAAAATTAGAAGTATCAGCAGAAATAGAACTTGAGACCTAACAGTTACCAGGAAGATATTTAAAAACATATTTGTTCCATCCATATTCGATTAACATTTTTTTATTTTTTTGTTAGGCCAGTTAGGAGGCTGAGTTGTTAGTGTGTCTGACTTACGAAGTCATAGTCGCGGGGGTTGAATCCCGCTTGGGCCATGGTCCTCTGTTGTGTGATGTGGGATTGTGGCTTACCCTATAAATTAGCAGAGTAACAATAAATGAGCAACACTTCTGACATCTTAAGTGGCAAAAAGTGCAATAGTTTAGTACCAGCAGTTAGATATTAAATAAATTTTGGAATATCATACCTTAGCCCCAAGGTAAGCAGTGGCACAAAATGTATACCCCATATTATATTTTCAACCATGCTCTTTAATTTAAACTCTATTTGGTGATATAATAGAAATTTTATTTATTTATCCATTGCTTTAAAGCTTGTATTATACAAAGAATGTGACCAAATTTATCACACACTACAAGAAAAACTGCAACTGTCTGAAAGATTTAAAGCAATTTTTTACTAATCTGGTTTTAATTTTATGCTTTATAATCATTGAACAAAACAAAAAAAAAGAGTTGACATTTTTGTGAGAAAAAAAAATCACTGGAGAAATGCGTTTTTAATTTTATTTATTTAAGGAGTCAGGTTTATATGAGCTCAATTACAATCCAGTGAGATACTCAGAGAAGAAAAAATACATAGATCATCCTGAATAACTTTTGATCTAATAATAAAATTTTCATTTACTAATAACAAATGTTAATGAATAGGAGTTAATCTTAAAAAAATAATAATTAGTCCTCACTATTTTACGTTATGAAATCAGACAAGAAAAGTACTTTCTCTGAATAAACATACCCTTTTGTCACGGAATAATTTTTGACGATCAAAATATGGTGAGTAGTCACCTGGAAAATATGGTCCCAATACTTTAGTCAGCGTAGCAGTCGAATATTTGGGCCAGTTAATTTCATTGTTAGTTTCACTTTTTGCCTATTTCACTACATTTTGAAAGCTTTTTTAGTGAATCTAAAATTTTGCACACTGTAACTATAAAAATAATCAACTCAAAGGTAATTACATATAAAAATAATTTTTAATGCTCATTTATTACTTTTTATTATTTCATTTAAAAATTGTGTGAAAAAATTTTCAGTTCTAATCTAAGATGTCAACTGCATTTTAAACTATGAAATTTTTTATGGCAACAAATACAACATTCAAATACTTCTTAAAAAAATGAAAATTTAAAAATAACATTTTTTTAACACTATTAGATATATGTTCTAACTATTTAACGTTTGTCCGAGCTATTTTAAATGATATAGTTGAAATGTTGTAAAAATTTATATATTTCACAATTCAACATTTTTTCTGTTATTAGTCAAAATAATAAATTATTATTAAAAATTATTTTTTAAATTAAACTATCTTTGGATAATAGAATTTTATAATTGTAATGAAAAAATTTTAATTTGGTTTAAAAAAGTTGCTGCAATATTTGATATTTAATACATAAAAATTAACTAACATTAAGGGCTTCATATTTTCGACCACTCTCTGGACTAAACTATTGGTACCATATTTTCTAGATCGGAGTTTATTCTGAATAACAAAAATGTAAATATAGGAAAAAAATGAAAAAAAGGAACATTTATTCAGAAAAAACATGCCATGTGTCTGATTCTGTAACTTAATTGATAATTAGCACAATTTAATTAGCATATTTGAATTTTTTTTTTTTTTTGGTTATCAAGTAAGAGTGCATGAAGTTCGACAAGGTTGCTTTATGAAGTCAACACATGTATTCCTCGATTTTTTTTTATAATGAAGATTCCAAATTTGCAATTTTTTTAAATTAACTTAAATTTTATTGAAATTTAAAAACTTTTGAAATTTCCAAATATTCTAATTATTTAAAGAGTACTTTTTATAATCTGTTGTAATAATTTTTGTTGGAGAATAAGGCAGCTTGCAGGAATGCTTCACTTAATTTTTTAAGCCTAATACTTAAATACTAAAATGCATTATTGATTATAATTTTATTAAAAGTAAATGGAAAATCATAGAATTTTTAGAGAGCCTGAAAAAATTTTAAGGTACAAAGATTTTAAAAGAGATGGTGATCACTGTACAGATACACAGTCTTAAATACACATGTGGTTTTAAAACTTCAATGGGAGGAGGGGGAAAAAATTACTTTTCATTTCCGTACAAATTTTCCTTTAGTTCTAAATCACTGCTTGAATTTTCTTCATTTCCTTTTGATGAAAAATTTTCTGAGTTTTCTTGTGAATCAAAATGATTTTCACTTCCACTTATAACTGGAAAAAAATATATTCATAAACATTACATAATGCAAGAAATTATGTCACTTCAATTTCATACTGTGTTATAACAAAATAGAGAAAACGTACTAAACATGTATGCGTGAAAACACAAAATTTATTGTATTTAATTTAAAGGCTTTTTAAAAGATATTTAAAGGCTTCATTTTTCTTCTACATAAAGAGAACTACTCTTTTTCTTTCTCTCTTTTCTTGAGAAATATCTATCAGCTTTCTTCAAGGCAAACCCAAATTTGCATTACTAAAACCTAAATACTGACAATTAAATAAAACAAAAGTCTGAGATTTTTCACTACTAGATACCATAGGAAATCTGTATAAATACAGATATTATAAAATAATAAATTTATGAGTTAAGGCATATCAGATAAGGCATTAACAGGGATGAGAGTAGTCAGAGTAAAAAAGAGGAAATCCAAGAATGAATATATACATAATATGTAGAAGCTATGATATCCAAAAATTAGACAAAAAAAAAGTGCGATTTTTAAACCATGTGATTTTAAATCCTGATGATTAATTTTAAAATTGTATGAATATGAATCACATAGATATGAATTATATGCATGATTTTAAAATCGTGTGAATAAGTATTGCAATACCTGATTTTATATTGAGAGAATATGAAACCGGTGTCTTGGGATATTCATCCACTTTTAGATGCACCTGGATAATTTTTTTAAAAAAATTTTTCCGCACATGCGCTGTATAAAGCAACTACTTCAATTACTCTTATCTGGCGCAGTTTTTATTATTATTATTTTTAATTTTAAAGCAATAATTTCGTTATCAGTTTAAAATTGATTCAAACACTTTGCTTAATTTTTTTTTAATATTTAAGCTATAGCAAAAGTGGCACTAGACCTAGTATATATTTTGGACATTTACCAAAGGTCTAGTCCAGAGGTCACCAAAGTGGTCTATATAGACCCCCAGAGGTCTATTTCACTAAAGTGGGGGTCGATCTGAGGCAGGGGGTCGATCTGAATCGAAAGGGTTGATTGGGGGTCGAAGAAAAAACAGTTCTTAATACGTAAATCCAAATATCTAATTGAGTATGTAAAATTTGTGAATTTTTTTTTATAATTGACTTAATATCAGTTTCTTTATAGATTAATAAACGCATCTTAAACTTTATTAATAAACGCATCATCAAAAACGTGGACATCAACCTGCAAAATGAGTTTGCTGAATTATTATCCGATCTTGAAGCAAAGACGCTTTTTAAAAGTTTAACAATAAGTAAATTTTGAACAAATATAAATATAATGCAAAAATAAGTAGAACTTTATGAAATAGCTCAGCCTTTTTATGCTAGCTTTTTATGCAAGGTACCTATATGGTTGAAGCCGGTTTCAGTCACGTAAATTCAATCTTAACTAAGTACAGAAATGAATTAAATGTGGAGTTACGAGGGGATTTAAAATTAAAATTGACCAATTTTGAACCCAATATAGCGAACCTTGCAAAAAAACACCAGGCACACTCATCTCATTGGTTAAGAAGCAATAAATCTGTAGTTACTTTACTTATAATTTCTACTTATTTATTATTACTTATTATTTAATAAATATTTAGGTATTTAAATTTCAACATTAATATATTTTTCATAAAACTATTGTTACACAATGTACTATTACTTTAATAAATGTTCAAATCATAAAATAAATGTACAAGCACAGTATCTATTAGAGTTTTATCTTAATTAACGGGAAATTACTTTAATGGGGGTCGATGGAGATTTCGAAAAATTATATAGGGGTCGATGATGAAAAAAGTTTGGCGACCCATGGTCTAGTCATACTAGGTCTGGTTAAGTGCCAATGCCCAGTATACATTTGACCGGTATATCCTACACTGATGTTTTTTTAAGGTCAAGTGCCACTGCCCGGTATACATTTGCGAGGTATATCCGGAGCGCAACTTTTAAATAAAGTAAATATGAAAATCGATGTTTGATATTAAAATCACATGAATAGGAATCAAGATATTAGCACATTCTGGACTAGGGATTTCTAAAAGGCTTGTTCGTATTGTTTTTGTTTAGCCATCCATAATAAATAAAAATTTACAAGATTAATTGAATAAGCAAATAAATATTTTCACTGCAAATCCACCGCTATTTTCTTTTATCATTTTGTTTGCTTTCGCACCAGCAAACAGGTCGCAGCGAGACGTCTGCATTACGAAAATACGAGCTATCGCGGGCAAAAATAACGAAAAATCTTATTTTCTGCTTGTATAAGTGGAGAAAATAGCTAAAATAAGTAAAAATGAGGAAGGGTTGGCAGCTATGTACTAGTTTGAATTTTCTGTTTATCTTTAAAAATCGGAAATAGATAAAATTATTTTATTTGAACAACTGAATTTCCAGAAAAAGCGGAATATCTATAAAAAAAAATTTTAAAAACGAAACTTTTAGAGAATCGAAGTTTTAGGCTGAAATTTGAGAAACAATAGCGAAAGAAGCGGAAAAATCTCATCCCTGTATTATAATTTAAGTATGAAATATAAGAGAAAATGAAAATATTCAAAATAAATATGAATTGGGACGATGTGAAAAATTTAATAATATAAAGTGGAGTGATGAGCAAATACTTTTATAAAGGAAAGATTCACTTGACAAATTAATTAAATCCATTTTTTGATTAACTCTGAATACGTATTCTCTAGAAACGAGTTTTAACTTATGTTTTAACCATTGAATAATAAATAATTTGATACTTTTAAACATTATTGATAAACAAAACAAAAAAATAAAAACTGATCAAAATAAACATTACGGAAAAATATTTCAAATTAGTCAAGATTTTAACAGTACTAAAGTTGATGCAAATGTTTAAAAAAAAATTTTTTTTTTTTTTAAAATCAAGTTACACTTTAAATACCTACCAGCAGTCTGACTGATGGCTTCCAAAATTTGTTGAAACTGTGATTTTGTCAAAGTAACTGTGCCATCTTTGGGAGAGATATCAGTGCTATTTGACCAGTTACCAGGCTTCACTTCAGCAATTGGAACTTGTCTTGATTCATCACCAGTGGGGCGAACCATTTCTGGGAATCAAGTGTTGAAGACAAGGCTTGCTTCGAACATGTTTGAGCCCATGCTCAAACTCAGCATCTTGATTTACAAGGCAGAATTTTAACATTCAATTGCAAAGAATACTCATCTAAGAAAAGAAAAACCCACTTCATTATGGTTGGTTTTCATTTTTTTTATGGTAAAATATATCTTGAAACAAAAATTTGTTTTATTTAATTTAGGTAATGTTACTTTTAGCATTTAAAACATTTTCTTGTGAAAAAACAAAATTAAATTTAATTGCAAGTTAAATGGAACTTTTGTAACTAACTCTCAAAGTAAAATTAAATTGAACTCTTTTTGTAATAGCAATATTTCTATGTTGTAAAATTGAATTTTGCATCATTCTTAAATTACAATATTCCTTTAAACTTATATATTACCATTATGAAACTTTTACATGCAAATCCATACCTTAGTTTCTTTATGCAATATCTATATCTTATTTTAATATTTTAATTTCAAATAGGGGGGGGGAAAAAGACTTGCTTTCTAAAAAAAGTTTTTTTTTTCTTTTCATTCATAAACAGTAAATAAGTTTTGATAATTGCTGTTGACAATTTCTTAACAAGTTACAGATAATTTGCTAATAATAAAGGGCATGATTACAAGTAACAGAATAAGCAAAAAAAGGATTATTTATGCTAGCTGTTATTTAAAATATAAAATAGACGCAAAAACGCAAGATATGATTTGCTAAAATTAATAGGCATGATTACAAGTAACAGAACAAGCAACAAAAAAAACGGTAATTTATGATAAATGCTAATTAAAATATAAAAATAGGCACAAAAACATACAGTTGGAAAAAAATTCTGAATAATTTGTGATTTTTGACACTGAAAACGTTGAAAATGACAATTCGCCGTCCATTAAGGAAATGTGCCTTTATTCAAAAAAATGGTTTAAAAGTTATCACCTTAATGTTTCGTTCATTTATTTAACTCCTAAGTATTGTTAAATTTTTATTGATTCTATCTTCTTGCGTTTTTAAGGGAGGAGGATATTGCAGTATAAATTTCGATGACTTTGCGACAAACTATAGAACATTTAAATCTCCACAAGAGTATCCCTAATTGATGCAAGTTTCCAATGTTTCCAGGTCTCTACAAGCAAAATTTATCGCCATATTATCATTAAAGGCAACTCAACATCAATTCAAATTACAACAGCTTTCCGGCTAATAATAAGTCTATTCAAAACTGAATTGGAACTCTTATATAAAAATGCAAGTCACAATCCTCTCTTCGATGCTGTAAGCAAAATTTTATCACAAATCCGAATTCTGATCACTTTTCGAAAAGCTAGCGATCGAAATTCTGCGGAGAACCTTTCACGGTGTAGTAAGATATAGTTTTGATAATGGCAAGCGGAGAAAAAAAATGATGTAGTCTTCAGAAACTTGTTAAGAAGCATAATTTCTCTGCAAAACATTAGCTACGTTTTTCGATTTAATTTCTAAGGAGAGTTATTATTTCCGGGTTTTTCGCGATTTCCCTAGCTCTTATCGCCAGGTTTTTAACAAAATTCAATAACTGAAAAGGCATACTCGTCGCGAGGGTTACAATGGAGGAATCCTGGACAAATAAGGGTTATTAACATGCATTTCTGACTCATGAATCGAGTAACATGTAATTTAATTGCTTGTACTCCTGAATTAAGTTTCTAGATACACAAAAGGCTGTGACGTTTTGATGAAGGAAAGTATATCATTAAACATTTCATGCTCTAATATGAGTTTAAAAGTTACTCTCTGATTTGGTAGGAAAATCTGAAAAATCTGCAGAATTTTGGAATCACTTTATTTTTGTTGAAGTGTCGAAAATATTTAAAATAAACTTGAAATAAAAGTATGGAGAAAATGAAATACAGTTGAGTTACTGAATTCCATCGATCCTAAAAAGCACTGAAAAATTTTGGCCGAAATCGGTAGATACAGAAGTGATCTACACGGTGACCAAAAAGTTCTCATACACTTTCAATTTTTTTTTACAATACAGAATAAATCCTGTGAAAACTATTTGCATTAAATTAAAGTAGCAATCATTAAGCATCTTTACAATAAATGCTGCAGAACAATACCGCCTTTTACTTTTTTAATGAACTTTCAAATCCATCACTCACAGTACGTACGGGTGCCAACGGCATTTCCTGCCATATCTTTTGAATTATGCTTTTGAATTTGTTCCGATTGGTGATTTTATAATTATCAAGTTGGGCGGGTATGTATGACCAAACAAAATAATCAATCGTGTTCAGATCCAGGGAGTAGGGAGGCCATTCATTCAACAAAAAGTCAGCTAAAAGTTTGCTGCACCACTCTTGAACCACACCTGCGGTATGAGTAAGAGCACCATCTTCTTGGAAACAGAAATATTCCAGCCATACATACTCTAAAAGACACTTGAATATATAACTTTATCCAAAACCTCATTTTTATAATATTAGGCATTCATTTTAACTGTCTCAATGAAAAATGAGAATTAGCATCTTTTTGAAATAGCCCCCCTCCCCCAAACGATCACAGGCGAAGCATTTTGATAACGCGGAACACGATGTTGGCTCTCAGGGATGTTGTCAATAGAAATTGACCATATTCTATCATTTTGGGAGTTACGACTCTACTGTAATACAAATAGTTTTTCGCCTGAAAAGAAAAACTCATCCTCTGCATGCCATGCAAGAATTTCTTCCTATGTCTGCCTCCTTTTCATCTTAGCATACTCTAAAAGTCCGTTCTCGATATTTTGAGCACTCAGGCTATCTTTCTAACACAGTGGGTACCAACTGGCGGCCCGTGGGCCACATCCGGCCCACGAAGCCTTTTTTTGTGGCCCGCGAACTAAAATATATTAGTTGACATTTTCTGCTGACAATTTTCGCAAAAAATCTATGTAGGTTTAAAGTACTTTTCTTCGTTTAAAAGAAAAAAAACCCAATTTTTTCTTTTCTGAGAAATTTAACATACCAACGGTGCAAAAAATTTATTTCTCAGATAAAAATCTACTTCTTGTTTTAATTTGTAATTCAATACTTTTGTTTTGTACAACTTGATAAAAATCTGACAGTAATATTTTTGTTCCTTCAAACATAAAAGAGTCCTATATAAAATTTTTATAAAGCTGCGGCCCGCCATTTGACTGGTGTTTTTAATTGCGGCCCCCGGCCTTATGTAAGTTGGAAACCCCTATTCCAGCGTTTCCCAAAGTGAGGTACGCGTACCCCCAGGGGTACGAGAACAGTTTAACGGGGGTACTCGTTCTTATGCGAAGTATCTTGCAACAAACGAAAATTTTAAAAAGTTTTATTTAAAAACAAAGCTAGCCATGAAAATTTACGAGTACGTATTTTTCTATTGGCTATTTTTTGCAGAGTTAACATTCAATAATTAGTGGTGACGACAGCCAGTTGTGATTTTTAACTTTCGTGCAATTTTTTTTATCATAGCAAAAATAATATCATCCTTCTCACTGATGCAAATAAACTTATTAACAAAACTTTGTACCAAAAAAGAAAAACATATTTTTAAAAAAATACATTCATTTTTTATTAGTGGTACACAGCGTTGCGAAAAATTTAGAAAGGGTACACAAAAGTCATAAGTTTGGGAAACACTGCCCTATTCTAACAGATCTTTCATCCGTTTCGTCGTATCCTTTGATCGACCCTTTTTACAGTCTCTTTTGTTCGAACAGAAGTTATGTAAATGAAATCTCTTCTACCCCAGGGCTTTCAAGTCTCTGAAAACTTTACTTTGATGACTCTACTTTGCCTATTCTACTTTGATGAATTTATTTATAACAATTTCTTTAAATTCTTATTCTACCATAAGGTAAAGGAAAATTATAAGTAGTACAACAAATAAGCATACAATAGTTTATAGAAATCTTACACTAAATTGCCTTAAAGAAATTGGGGCTACGGCAACACTTGTATAATTTCTTCAACATGCTTCAAAAGTTGTATGAGAACTTTTTGGTCACGGAGTAAGTAGTTATATTTTATTAACAAAAGATGGAATTAGTCATACAAAATGATCAAGAGATCGAACCATTTTCCATCACAAGATAACAACTATTTGGATAACTGACCCATTACTTTTCATAGAAATAAATATTATTTAAAGAAAAAAAACATGTTTTTTCATTGTATTGTTATATATCAATAAATAAATTATTACTCCATTATTATTCATATTTATATTTCAGCTCATTTTAAGAATAAAAGTATAGATTTATTTAGCATCCATTTATCGGACTTTTCCTCTATATATGTGGGATATTATCATGCGGGTGATTAAGTTGTGTTTCCCAAGTTGACATTCCCAGCATGCAGTAAAACTGCGGGTCTTTTGATGCAAATTACACTCCTAATTATAAATCAATTAAAAAAAAAAGAAGTGTCTGAAGGGCGTAAATAAAGAAGATTTACATATTTATATGCAGACAGACTTTCTAATTAGGTAGATGTGCAAAATTGTTTTTAAAAAAAAAAAGAGACATTGAAAAAGGCACTTTTTAATTCTTAATTAACTTGATCTTGTATCCATGAGGGTAGAATCTAGCAATCAAAACTCGCAGAATATTACCGAGTTCTTGCAGAAGAATTGTTTCTTTGGGAAGTAAATAATTTTGATTTTCTTTTCAACAGAAATTTTCGAAACACAATTATGTTCAAAAGATGCCTAACTCGCGATAATGGTCGTGATTTTTCTATTCTCAATTGAGAATAATGAATAATAGAAAATAGTGCAATAAATAATTTTAGTTTTCTTTTCTGCAAAAAGTTTCGATTTTTTTTCTTTTTTTTTCTTGTTTGATAATTTTCAATATATTACGCACATGAAAATTTTATTTTACACATTTGAGTCTTCACTTTATCTCTCACAACTCGCGTCGGTTCCGCCATAAATATCGTAGTGTTTGGATCAATTTTTTGGCAATTATTGTTGTAAATTTTTACTTGGTGTTTTGAAATCTCGATATCTTTCATTGCTCAACTAATATTATTGATATAAGTTTCAATAGTTTCCGAACAGCTAAAAGCGGAATTAACTGCCATATAATTGGCAATCAAGCTCTATTAAAAAATTTCAACCACATTAAACCTAGTTAAGAGTGTTTAAAATGTTAACTAGAGCTCTATGCGAAATTGACTATCCAGTCTAGATGTCATTTGTGAGAATAACAAGCAAACATGAGCAGATCAGAAAACTGTAAATTTCTTTAACTAGTGGGCTGCGCCCCCTGCTCGCTAACGCTCGCCAACCCCCCAAAATTGCTACGCAATCTTATATGGTTTGCTTCGCNGGTTGATGTATCAAAATCTACTTTTCTATATCTAAATCGTAATAGCTTGACACTTATCTTCAGTATAGGTAAGGATTGTCTTCAGAACATTACCAAGCATGATATCCGGACCGTGGTCAACAGTTAATATAGTGTGACGTTAGCAATCAAATTATTTTTAATATCAGAGTAATAAAATTAGATATTCTTAGAATTGAAAGTAATAAAAATATATTATAATGAAAATTTAGACATTATTTCAAGGAGGGAAAAGCTAAATTTATTGCTGTAAAAACGTGACATTTTTAGCAGCAATCATTGGTCGATTTTCTAACGTTGCCATTCGGGGAGTTGTAATGAGGCTTTTTTTTGTCGCCGTGTAAGAGAAATATATATATAGATATTATTAAAAATAAAATTTCTCAGATTTTTAATGAAATGGGTTTTGTTTCTGAATATGCCTCCGATTTCGAGAAACAGGCTAATCTAAACTTAATTTTTTTTTAAAAAAAGGTAAAGGCTAGAGACAATGAGGCGATTGATGAATTAATGGAGTTAAATTATTTTTTTATAATTAATAGGCTTTAAATAAAAATTTCTTTATGTTAGAAGCAGAGTGTAAAATTACAGTATTTCTAGCGTTATACAAAAATTAAAAAATAACAGAATACAGGACTAAATAATAAAAAATTGATAAATAAAATTAAAAGAATTAAATAAACTTATTATAAATACATTTAAAACGAAAAAATAGTTTTTCAATCAAAACTCTTGAGGATAACAAAAAGGCAATAACTAATTACTGTAGCAGAGAAAGACTCATTATTGTTTTAATCTCCACCAAAATTTTTGATAAGAAATTAATTCCTCCCTTTTAGTTCACTTATAATGAAAGAATACATTTTAATAAATCCTTTCCACTTTTTCTTTTACTCAGTTTTTTCTGCTTTGTGGGACATAGCATTAATTCGTCTGTTCTAACTTCAGAACCATACAATTAGTCCTTTAGGGATGGAGGTTTTAAAAATTAAATTTCAACGGTTTAACATTAGCAATTATAATAATTTAAACTGTTGTTGCTAATTTAACGTTTCTGCTTATATTATATTTAAATATTTAAAAGAAAACACCAGTGATGTTTACTAATTTACAGCTAAATTTAATTTTTAAAAAAGGAGTTTAGTAAACGTGTTTTAATGTTTCAATATTTTTTTAACCTTTCCCTTGCGATGTTCGAACAACCGTAACATCAAATAAACCGATATTTCATCCGCTTTCTTTAAATATTTCATAAGAAATTCTAGCAACACATTTAAAATTTCTATGTAAAAAGAACACAATATCTATATTTTACAACCAATATCGGCTCTACCAACACCCGAGGAATTATCTTCAACAAATCAGTTCAAACATTGGCTTTTGCTGATGATTTAGATATTATCGCTAGAACGCAGACAGCACTGACACAATCCTTTTTATGTCTGGAGAAGGAAGCCATTAAGATGGGATTAAGAATCAATGAAAATAAAACTAAATATATGCCCTGCATAAAAGCTGGCTATGAAGAAACACAGTTTGAAATTGGAGCCTACAAATTCGAAGCCGGTGATAGCTTCACCTATTTGGGGTCTAAGATTAACAACAAAAACGACACTACACAAGAAATACACACGAGAATCACGATGGCCAATAAGTGTTTTTATGGTCTAAGAAAACATCTTAAGGCAAGCCTAATAAAAAGAAAAACAAAAGTGTTACTCTATAAATGTCTTATACGATCAGTGCTTACAGACGCATGTGAGACCTGGACAATGATCCGTGGAGATGAAAATATGATAGCTAGATTTGAGAGAAAAATACTGCGAAGCCTTTTTGGTGGAATAAATAAAAGCGGTACCTGGTTTAGAAGATCAAACACGGAACTTTACAAATCATATAAAGAACCCGATGTCATTAAATTTATCAAAATTCAAAGGATTAAATGGGCAGGCCACCTTATAAGAATGGAGGATAGCAGGACAAGCAAAAAAGGTTTCAGTGCCAGGCCAACAGGTACAAGAAAAAGAGGACGACCAAACCTAAGATTTTTAGACTGCCTTGAAAAGGACCTACAAGTTTTAAAGATAATAAATTTGAGAACCTTGGCTAAGGGAAGAATGTCTTGGCATAGGCTTGTTGGGAAGGCCAAGGTCCATCCTGGGCTGTCGTGCCAATGAGAACAAGAATATCGGCTCTATATAGAGTTGTCAAAATCATTCGATGATTTATATTCATTATTCAACCAATATAAGCCTTATATTTGCCGTATGTAGCGTCCTATATTTGCCCTATATAGGACCAGTATTAAAAAATCTAAACATCCCAATATTGGACCCATATTGAGCCAATTGAGTTCAACTGCGGCCAAGGCAAAATTGCTACTAGGGTTAGCTTGCCATTTTATGCTTGAAAAAATATAACTAACGAATTCCCTTTAACATCATTAAAAGGAGGATAGCTATTAAATAATGCACTTTAATACCTATCAACCTGTACGGTCGTTGAGGAAAGGTTTTCAAAATGATAGTTAGTTATATATATATACATTTAAAACGAAAAAATAGTTTTTCAATCAAAACTCTTGAGGATAACAAAAAGGCAATAACTAATTACTGTAGCAGAGAAAGACTCATTATTGTTTTAATCTCCACCAAAATTTTTGATAAGAAATTAATTCCTCCCTTTTAGTTCACTTATAATGAAAGAATACATTTTAATAAATCCTTTCCACTTTTTCTTTTACTCAGTTTTTTCTGCTTTGTGGGACATAGCATTAATTCGTCTGTTCTAACTTCAGAACCATACAATTAGTCNATACTTGTATTTATATATATATATATAATTTTATTTTTATTTAAATTCAAAAAAAATTACACACATGGGAAACTCAATTGTTCAAACATAGGATCTAGAGATGACGGTAATGATTTTAAGTGTTAGTGAAGACTTAAATTTTTTTTAAATTTTCCTGCTTATTATTTCACAACCACTCGGTTAAAATCTTTTCCAATTACCGATGACCGAACAAATAAGCAGCTTTGCAGTTTTAAAGGAATTTTAGCCAAATGCACTAAATATTTCTAAAGAATTCTAAATATTACAGCAATCTAGATAAGTAGAAATTGAATACAGTAATATAAAATAATTCGCATAAATTCATTCCTGTAATGCTTGCAAACCTCATATTTATTCATAAAGCAATTAAAAACATAATAACATTAATCAATACGAATGCGGAAGTTGCACACACTTGTTTAATTGTCTCTATTTCCAACTTATCTGACGAAAATTGCAAGCATCGCAAGAGCAAATAATTCGCGGGATTCGTTTATAATTTGAATCACGTAGCAAAACCCAACAGTGCGTTTCATAGTACATCACATCTTTCTTTTTCATAGAATGCAGTGACTTGTAGTGACGTCACCAAAACCTAGGAACAAAATGAGTTTTCTACTAAATGATATCATTAAATGTAACATGTTTCCAGTTGGGGGTATACTAATTTCTTGACTTCAAAACAAAATACATTCAGTGTTTGATTTATTATAAGGCCTGACAGGCATGAGACTAGGGTCGCCAAATTTCTCCAAACCATTTTAATTCTGAAAATTTTTGTTTTTTCCCCTTAAGAATTGCCTACTAGAATTCTGAGTTAACAAAACGTCACTAGTATGGATTAAGATATTGACATAACATTTTTTTAATATGTATATAGCATACTTTTCTTATGTTATAAGTCAATTTGTACACTAACACCAGAATCACCTAGGATCAATAGGCATGGGCCTAGGGCCCACAATTTCTGAGGGGCCTCAAAAATTAGTAAAAAGTATAATGAAAGATGAGCTAGCTTTGAGTAGGTTTTAGTACTAAAAAAATAATTACAGCTTACAATAAAAAATAATTTAGCTAATTAGTGACTTTTAACAAAAATCACTGATTTTAATTGTTTGTGTCACCAAACTATTTTTATTTTGACATAAAATCGTTTTGTTGTATTATATTTTGCTTTAATTTATAGATACGTAAACTTTATCTTAAAAAAATAATATTCAATTGTCTGCTTTCAAAATTTCTTAGAATGTGTCGCTTTCATGCAGTTCAATAGATTCTTTTTTATTGCTAGGACTACTCATCAGTAATTTCATTTCAAAATATTTTTTAAGGGGCCCGGAAAATTTGGTGGGCCTGAATTTGTCTTGATCAGTCCCTGACTGTATATTTGGTACATTATTACATGAAGTGAGACCCTCGATAGTTCTGGGCATACAGGGCTCGGATATCTAAATCAGACACGAAATATATACATTTCAAAACTCAATATAGTTACGAATCTGCTAGGAAAGTAAGATTTTAAGGTTTAAGATAACAAAATTGCTGTTGCTTTCATTAAAATTGCAACTGCTACATTAAAATTAATATTTAGGGCTAATAATAAGTAAAAGAAATTTGCCCTCAAGCCATGAACATAGCATATTTGAGAGGGTTTTTTTTTAATTCGAACATTAGCTTTGCAAACGAGTAACAAGAACCAAAGTTATATTTTTCTTTAAAAATGGACTTAATATGTTTCCTTATTTTAAAGCATAAGTTCTGTTGCTTCCCAGAAGCAATTCAAACTTTCTCGGGTACTCTACAAAGCTTATCATTTTTACTTTCATACAGGAATACGGTTTTTACAACTTAAAAATTTCAAATGTTAAATTTTATCACCTACTTATAGTTTAATAAATATTTCCCTTAAACTACGCTAATTAGTTTGACATAAATAATAAGAATACATAAATAAGCCAGTTTTTAATTCGTAATCTATCAGTCAAATAAACTACAGAGTAAATCCGATTTAACTACAGTTATCTACATATTTAATAATATTCCTGTTAAGTAAACTCTCAATATTAGCGTAGAAAACTTGTTTAGTAGATTAAAATGCAAGGAAAAAAATTTTCCAACAAGCGAGAAAATGTTAAATATAATCTTATCGCATAGTACTACACGTTACATAAATACAGGGTTATTCATAATTCCCTCCGGAGTTTCGAAGCGTTATAGTAAAAAAACGAAGACGAATATGGCAAAAAAGAACATATGAAATTATTCCGAAAGTATTCAAGTTTTAATTTAAGCAGTTGCTGGTAGATGGCAGTAACATGTACCACTGAAGCCAATTGTAGTAAAGAAAAATGGCGTTTACAGGCGGAGGGAATTATGAATAACCCGGCGAAGACTCGGCATATGTTTCCATTTCCACTTTATTCTATTTTAAGAGAAATGCATTATGCAAATTTCTCATTTTTTTATTTGTGTGGGATTCTTTTTTTTAAATTTGAAAATAATTTCTTTGCCTGAAAGGAAAAAATTACATATTGGTTATAAATATTCAAACACGATATACACGTTAATTTCAGATAGGAAAAAAAAATTTAAATAATAAGAGCAAAAAAAAAATAAATAGATAAGGAGATATTAAAAGTATGTGAGAAGATAATAGATAAGAGTAGGGTTTAAAAAAATTCGTTTGCAAGTGGCGGCACCTTATTTGTCATTTTAAATTAAGATGTTTAAATTCACTTAAGACCCGTTACTCCATCATACATTAAAGAGGATACATTTGAAAAAAAAAAATAAATAGTTAACTTCAAGATTATCCCTTTAGGCAGAGTGAATGAGCATCTTGAAAATCCTACATACATTAAAAGATATATATGTTTTAAGAATTTTTTATTTTACATAATTACAATTGTTCACTATGTGATAATGATCTGCCATATTAAATTCTCACATACTAAGAAACTGAGAGGAAAAACAAAATTGCATTTTTAAATTTAATTAGTTGTGAAATTAGAGTGAAAATTAGTTTCTGAAATTAGTTGTGAAAACTTTCGATGCACATGTGTACACATATTTTTTCAATTATTTCAGCTTAAGGAAAATAATTTTTTTTTTCCTCTTTGAGAGGGGGTTACACCCTGGGAAAATTCCTGTGAACGCTATTGCTATATTTAGTTGGTAATGTTTGAAAATTAAATTCTGCAATTAAAGTGTTAGTTTTAATAACGATTTTATATTAATCTGCAACAACGATTCGTAAATGAAATTTTATTGAAAACCAAATTAAAATCAAAAAGGGGCTAAAAACTTAGTAATAATAAAAATTACACTATTCTATTTCTAAACTTCACGAAGCTTTCCGTACTTGGAAAATATCGATTCGGAAATACTTGCACAAATACAAAGAATAAAAGCTACTTTCTTTTAGCCTTTTTCAATCACAGTACTGACCTACTTTCAGAGGCTCGCAATCTTCCCCAAATGTTTCAATGTTTCAACGACAGTTTCCAAATTGCACGAAAATCTAAGCAATAAAAAAATAAAATAAAAAAAGACTCTCACGGATATCCATTTTCTAAAGAAAAGCAAAGGTGATTTAGAAACATTAATTTAGGCAGATCGTGTCCACCCAGATTGCGTGAAATAACGAGACATCTCTGCGATGACACATTCAAAAATCATGTATCACAGTTTCTGTAGAAAATTTGAAAAATAATATTTTTAAACTATCTTGAATTTATAAGGATATTTCAGTAAAAGCGAAATTTAGAAAAAATTCTTAATTTATAAAATAATAAAAATTTTAAATTTATGTTCTCACGTAAAATAAATAGGAGTAAAATAATTTTATTATTGTCATAACTAAAACGAAAACACAAACAGCATCAATTTTGAGACGTGGTGGAAATTTTCAGGAGTAACAGTATTTTATTACAGAGCTGTCCCCATTTTAAGTTATGCAAAAATAAATTATTTTATTCCTACGTTTTTAAAAGTTCATTAAAAGTCTGCTTGAAAGCGTAATTTTTACATTTTTAAAGATATTTTGTGATAACTTGATTAAAAACTTCATCCGCTAAAAAAATATTTAAATTATAAATAACAGTAGACATGTTTCCAGCGTCAAAAAACAGGCGTCCATTTTCAAGACTTGCTAGACGTGAATTTCACAGGTTTCACAAGTTCCAGTTAATATCTTACCGCTTCAGTTTCTTGAGATTATTTATTTAATTAATATTTTGTTTATTTCCAAGTCAAATTTGGTTAAATTTATTTATTTATTTACGTCTAACGTCTATCAGTTTATGCCAGAAAGTGGTTAAAGAATTTCGATCGGTCAAAATATTATTATAAATTCTCCTTTTGACTGCCCGGAAACTATTATAACTGGAATTGTTCATTGGCATAGCACTAGGAGAGATTTAAACACTAGTATAGTCGATAATCTATCGGAATTTCGTTGACGATAAAATGAGAATTAATTTTGCTTGTAGAGATCACTTAACAATTTAAACTTACATTTTCCATTACGGAGTTCCAGTAAAGATTTGAGTATCTTAAAGTGGCCGAATTTCCGATAAGAAACCTGAGATGACGAACCTTTTTCGACTACAGTAACAGTTAAATTCGGTTCATTATTTTCAGGTGTTCAGTGTGCCATTGGTCATACTTCATTTTAAAACAAATCTATAACGAAACTTACAGATTTTTTTCTGGTCTAAAAAAATCTATAAGTTTAAATAAATTCTATAAGAATCTAATTCTATAATCTATAAGTATTCTATTAAAAAAAATTATAGAATTTCAAACTGTAGAATTAAATCATGTATTTACGTTGCCTGTTAATTTGCTTTAAACCTGAAACAAGGAGATTTCTTACAATCGATTATATAGAATTTAGTGATGAAAACACCCGCTTACATTTTTTGAATTTGTAATAGTTTGCTGACATTCACGTACTTTTCAAGAAAACCCCAGACAATGCGAATTTCCCTAGTAAAGCGAAAGCACTCCTTGCGGCCTGGAAAATGTCATTCACCAGGAGCCCAAAATCGCACTTATTTCTGAGACCCTCCGATAACAGATAGCAATGTTTTTTTAATATTTTCTGTGAATGAAATTGAATAAAAGTAACTCAAAATGAACTCCTACATGCCATTGAATTGCATGTCACGCGCCATAGATTCACCATCTTTGGCATTGGAGTTCCAGGCCATCCGCGGTCAAAGCACAGCTATAAGTTTTAGTTATTTATCCCTGGTCCTGTGGACTACAAAAAATAATTAACGCAGAATAAAGCATATTAATCTTGAAACTGGCCTAGCTGGTAACATATAAACAAATTAAACGTCCAAATGAAATAAATAATAAAAATAAAAATATATAAGAAAAGTGGCGATTAAAACAGAAATAATGACAATTAATAGCTCGGAAAGGGCAAAACCACAGCAGAGCAGAATAGTTAAATGCAACTAAATATATTATTTTGGGTTGAAACATTTCATATAGATTTTAATAGAAGGAGATAGTGACATTTCAGTGAATTTGGGGAAATATGTTATAGAAGGTAAAGAACTATCAGAAAGCTATTTCGTATGTAAGGTGGGGAAACTAATAGGATGTAGCTCATAGGATGGTGCTGATAATCAAAATTAATAAATGAAATATTAATATAATAAATAGAAAAATGCGATACTTTTCACTTCGATGCTATTTCAGGAGCATAGTATCTTTTTTCAGACTATAATTTTCTTTAAAAAAATTACATTTTTTTTAAAAAAAATTTTAAAAAAATAGCATGTAAAATCACTAAGGCCCGGATTTCGGTGACATTTTCTTGCATTTTCGAATTTTTTTTCCTCCGTTCAGGTTTTTTTTTTCTGCATTTCAGAGCATTTTTTAAGTTTTCGGTTGATTATTTTGTTCATTTTTTATTATTTCTTTGGGTTTGGGTCATTATTAGTACATTAGATACAAGCTTTTTTTCATAATTTTACATTTTATATTGTAACTCACAATACCACATTGCAACAAAGTTTTCCCTTTACATTATTTTTAGAAATAATTCTTAGCTTCAGCTTTCTCATTTTCTCTGATTTTTATTATCTTAGAACATAAGCAATTTTCTAGGAAAGAAACTGCGTGACTTAACAATCTTATGTAATTCTGATATCTAGTAATATTTATGTTTATTGAAATTTATATACATAAAGGAAATGTTCAGGAGTATTTTATGTCCGGAAATGTTCAGGAATAAAAGTATATTTTTATTTACTTTTGTTATTTTAAGAATATAACATTTATTTTAAACTATTATTGAATGTAGAACATGTATTGCATTATTTTTTGACATGAATGAAAATAATTTCAAAGAGAAAAACATTGTTTTAGATTTTCACTTAAATAGCTTTTTTTTTTTTTTTTTTTTTTTTTTTTTTTGCATTTTTAAGGACGTTTATAGGGACTTTTTACGTCTCCAAAATCTGGGTTCTAAAAATCATTATCAAGGGACACAATTTGAGAAGGAAAAAAAATTGAGTTATTTAAGAAATCGGGAAAGAGAAATTTTGGTAATTAAGAATTTTTACTCATGCGTTTTAAAATCTTAAGAAAGTATGATCAGTGATGACTCAATGCCTAAGAAGAATTGTCTATTAAACTTTTTTTTTAATCATAAAATAATCTGTCCAAAACAGGACCAAAAATGACTTACCGGGCCTGATTATTTTATTTTCACTTTATTAATTATTCTCACTTTAAAAATACATAATTACATAAAAATGGCAAAAAGTTTTATAACAGTGAAAAGTACAGGAAAGACCACCTCTGTATAGCGTTCTCCTTTATTTACGGCCACTTTTGGGGGGCACGGAATTTTTCTTTTGACTTTGCGTTAAAGAAAACCTTTAGGGGAGATGATCAAAACCTCCCAGCGACCGGGAGGCATGTAAACTCTCTTTACATCTATAGACACCCCAAGAGATTTTGAGGCAACTGATTGGATTTCTCGGCATCGCCTTCTGTGACGTATGGCTATTTCTTTCTACCATGTTTGTTATTTTCAGCATTGAGCTCAAAATCTCTTGGGGATACTGTAGATGTAAAGGTAGTTTACATGCGACCGGGAGCCTTCGCACCAAATGAGGAAAAGGTCAAATAAGGAAACACAAAAAAATATCAAAATAAAAAATATTAACAAGGCAAATAAGTAGATTCAAATGTATTCAAAATATATGTGAGAGAAACTTATTTAGAGAGCTCTTTTCTGACGACTGCTGAAAGATATTGACAACAACCTCATGCTACATTCAGACAGGGCTGGATTACCCATTAGACCAGACTAAGCCATGGCCTGGGGCCCCCAATGATTAGAGGCCCCCCTTAAAATGGATTTTTTGAAAATAAATTTAAAAATATGATTTTTCATCAAAATGCTATGATTATTTTTTAGTTCTAATTTAATAAAATAAAGTAAAATTTAATTTACTATTATTTATTTTTATTTTAAATGTGCTTTCTTAAATGAAATGATATATAAATACTTTTATATTTGAATAAATAAAAAAATATACCAGAAAAAAATTTAATCTAGGGCCCCAAAAATTTTAATGACCTAGGGCCCGCATACGCTTAATCCGGCCCTGCATTCAGAATGCTCAAAAAAGGATGATATCAATAATTTAGTTTTAGAGTTAAAAGTTAAAGTTAGAAAAAAAATTATTTTAGAAAAAACAAAACATCTCAAATAAACAAACCTCTCATTTTTTAAAGAAAATAATTTTTATGATGTAAAATAAAGTGTATAATTGCTATGATATAAAATTAAATATAATAAAGCATAATTGTTTATTTAATTAAAATGGTTCTATCATTTATAATTCGTAAATTTGTTTTTATGCATAATTATATCAGTATGGGCCATTTTTATTGAGGCAAAATTTTATTCATCGATCTGGTTACGCCAACCCAAGTGGCATTTCCGCACTAAGAAAATGACACTGAATAAAATTAAAATCGCCTGCGAATGATCATGTACCGAGGATAAAATTTCGAAATCAATGGAAGTAACCCCTAAAAACGATCAACTTCCTTTAACGACCATTTTATTGTGGAACAAAGAGTGGTTTCATTGAATAATAAAAACTCGGACATAAAAAAGAGAAAGAAATAAAAAGGGACAACGATGTTCAGCTAACTATTATTTTTTCCATACTTTCATTTGGTTTTCACTATCAATGAAAAATATATTTTTATGCCATTTAAATAATAACTAAAAACATTAGTTTGATAAGAATTTCATGAAATAAAATTCTTAAAAAAACAATAACTTAGGAAAAATGTGCATATTATAAAGAATACATAATAGCATGAATTCATAATAAATATCTATTTAATCTTTCAATTTTTACTAACTTTTTAAAAACAGAAAACATCACCAAAAAAATTATTTACAAAAAATGGCACACATTTTTTCTGTTTATTTTGTTCTTTCCAAAATTATAAATAAATTCATTGTTTAAATTTGCTTTAATGTGCTGGGAATGAGCAATAATTTTTACTTTTATTCTTTGAAACTTGGGAGTTAACGCAGAATTTTTTAAATTGTACAGATTAGTATTCGTTAATATTAAAACCCAAACCCCGCAACATTACGCCAAACGTAGGCGGCATTAAGAATCTTTGGTGATCAAACGTTGTAGCTATGNTTCTTAGCTATTTCTATAAGTTCTATCTTATTACAGGTTCTGGGTAATCTTTATTTATGCTCTAGTAAGCATTTTTGTCTGCAGATCTATACATTTATAACTTTTCGTTATTATCGAAGATTATGCAAATTTATACTTAAACAATTTAAACTTATTAAGAAATGTAAACTTATATTATGAAATTACAGTTTTATTCTATGCATGTAGACTTATTTTATAAAGACGAATTTCATCTATTATTATATATTCATTACACATACATTTATAACGATAAAAATATCTTGCAGAAAGATATTGGTTCTAATTAGGTTTGTCGCAGAAAGTCAGAAAAAATTCTGCCACAGGGGCCATGTTTATCAAACGAATGTAAACCCTTGGTGGGAAACTTAACTCAGGCGGCAAGAGTTTACCTGGAGCGCGGTAATTTTACTTAACTATTTTTGAGCAAAACAAGATAGCATATTATATATATTCTTCAATGGAAAACTTCATTATCTTAAACTTCATGAAAAACAATACAAAAATTCGCGGCAGTCGAGGGGAACGACAATGGTTGAATGAGGCAAATGAAGGCAGAATACATTTCCCAGCATAATGGAAAGGTATAAGGAGCTGGTGTCAGTAACAAGAGAATCGGCATTAATATGAATGAAATAAGATTACAGGAAATCAAGATAAAGAGGTATGGCAGAGGTTAAACGAATTTTAGCGCTATCAGAGTTTAGCATATGACAAAAGTTCCAACATTGAACAACAAGAAATAATTTATTGAATTCATAATAACGGACATAGTGGTGTGTTCCTTTAATTTAAATTTTAAAGCTTGTTTGGTTTACCCAATTTAGACAAGATTGCATTGGCAAGGTACGTACCTTAAAATTTAACCAGTATAAATTTAAATTTCTTCGAATTATTTATTTCAGCATGTTATGTATTATAAGAAAAGAAAACATCAAAAAGGTCAAGCAATAAGATTATAAATCTTATTCGTCAGAAAGGATAATTTTTCAGCACTGTAGTCTAAAACACGTAAAATATTCATTTAAAAAAATTTCTTTATCGTTCTATTTTCATTTGTGTTTATTTATTTGAGCAAGCAACATTTTACATAGAGAAGAAAACTTTATGAAGTCTAACAACGAGATAATAAATCTTATTCGTCTGAAATGATAATTTCTCAGCAGTGAGATCTGAATAGATAAAATATTCAACTAAAGCACAACAAATTTCTTTATCTTTCCGTTTCAGTTTCGGGGATTTATTTCAGCATGTTCATGTTATATATTACATAGAAAAGGAAACCGCAAAAAAGTATAGCAAAACGCCTTGTTAATCAAAAAGGATAATTTCTAAGTGCTGCGGTCTAAATAGAAAAGTATTTTATATATATACAACAAGTTTCTCCTATAATAGAAAATATAACATACGCAATCATACAAACATTTGCTATGTACAATGCGGGGGGAGAAAAAAAACGGACCACCCTGAATAGCTAATGATAGGATCTCTTGATGATTCGAGGGGGTTACCTCAAATATGCTAATTAATTAGTGCAGATCCGCGATGGCTCAGGTGATAGAGCGTTCGCCTTCCAATGAGGTGAACCGGGGTTCGATCCCGGCGAAGGCTGGTCGATACGAATTCCGCATCCGGCTTGCACAAGCCACAGTGTTGACGTGAAATATCCTCAGTGGTAGAGGGATCATGAGTAAGAGTTCCCTTGCAGTCAGAGTAACCGTGGGAGGTTCTCGTGGTCTTCCCCTAATGTAACACACATGCAGGGTTAGTTCCATCAAAAAGTCCTCCACGAAGGCAAATTTCTCTTGATCCAGGAGTTTCTTTGTCTTCTGGATTGGGTTCAAAATTACAAGACTACTGAGTTGAACATTAGTAGTCGTAAANTATATATATATATTAGTGCAGATGATTATGTTACGAAATTAGACACAAAAACGTAGTTTCTCTGAATAAACAAAACTTTCTTTTTTTTTAAAGCGGATTCTGAATTTTAACCTCCAAAATATAGAAGGTAGGAGCAATCTAGGAGATATGGTCTCAATAGTTTAATCAGCAGTGAATAACCATAGTTTGGACCTCCAAATGTTTCTTTTATTTTTTGCGTATTTCGTTATAGCTCGAAAACATTTTAAGCGAATGGGAAATATTTTGCAAGCAATTATAAAATCCGTTTGTCCATAGATATTTTCAAGCAAAAAATAACCTATAGTTAATATTTATTATTTTACTTAACAATAGGCGAAAAAAAATTTGAATTGTAAGGTATACAATGTTTAATGTTTTACATCATTTTAAAAAATTTAATTTTGCACATCAAAGTACAAAATTTGAGCGAAATCGGTCGAATAGTTCTTGAGAAGTCAAAATATAAAATTTAAAAAAAATCGTAGTTTTAAAAATTTATTTTTTTTACTATTCGATTGATTTCGTCCAAATTTTCTGTATTTTCTTATGCAAAATTTATTATTCAAAATGATGTAAAAAAATTGTATAACTTTCAATTCAAAATTTTTTCGACTATTATTAAATAAAATAATTGTAAAATTTTTTCTATTCGCTTACAAAGTTCTCAATTTATAGAAAATACGCAAAAAATAAAGTTAACATTAGGAGGTCCAAACTTTGGGTCGCTCTGCAGATCTAACTATTGGGACTATTATTTCTCGGATTGTGGCTACCCCCTATATTTCTGGGGTCAGAAATCTGAAAAAAAGGTTATGTTTATTCAAAGAAAGTACGTTTTGGTATCTGATTTCGTAACATAAAATGTGCTAAATATACTAAAATAAAAATATGCTAAATATCGTCAAATTAATTAGCATATTTTTTGAAGTCACTCTCTCGAACTATCAAGATTGAGTTCTAGAACATTGAAGATCCATTCGGATCAAAAGTTATTCAGGGTGACTCTTTTTTCTTTCCTTATGCACACACTAAATACAACAGTACGTACGTTCTTCGTATTGTAAAATCGTCTTATCCTTTGTCCTCCTACTTATTTATTATCTATATTCTTTGTAAATAGAATAAGAGTTTCAAGATTACGTGATTTATCCACTCTTTACACTTCCCTGTTTCCATAGTTTCGGAAAATCTTGTTTTTTTTTTCAAGCCAGTATATTTAAACTTATTACTAAAACGTACTGTTGTAAGAAAAAGCACGATTTACCGAAACCACAGAGGGGGAAAGTGTGAAGAGTGGAGAAATCGCGCACACTTGAGGCGCCTATTCAAACTACAAAATAATAGCCTTTGAAGGCCCGTCGATCTTTGCTTACAAATTGCCTGCTTCGGGAAGCTTTGCTCTGGTTGCTAAGTTCCGAATTAAATAATGTGGCTAGCCAAGACACACAAAAAAAATTTTAAAAAGCCTATGGTATGTTATGAGTAAAACGCAATCTTTTTAACAAATCAAGAAAGTTCAACGCTACTGATAAATACTCCCAAAAGTTTTAAGAAAAAATTGCTCTTATTAAATGCTTAATTCGAAAAGAAAAATTTTTAAAAATTAATTTTTTTTTGCTTTCTAATCGAAAATCGGGTTTTGAGAAGTTTCACATATACTTTCATACTTAGTTCATAATTTGTTCCGATATTGCTGAACATTGTTTGTATTCAGGACATCCCATTTTCTAAGAATACAAATGTGGCTTTTTGAAATATAGATTAAAGAATCAAAAAATTTAGATTTTTGATCCAACATCCTTTTATTTTAATTAACAATGCTTGTAATATAACAATGCTAGCACATAATTCAATTGCTCCATTTTAGAGATCATCCACTAATTACATACATGGTTCAACAAGCATATACCCATAGGATTCATTGTTTAAACCTTTTGGGGAATTCAGTCATTCTATGAAAAAGAAACTCAATTAACAATTTCACACTATCAAATTTTATGGCAGTTAATTCAAGGAACATACGCTTATTTATTGTTTTCACCATCAGCAAATGTAGTAACAAATCTTATAATCCAATTCTCTTTGTCGAGGTTGTCATCGTGAAGAAGAACGACATATACTTTGTGATTGTGAGGTCTATTCTGCTCAAAGATTTGAGCATTTGGGGCAGCATTCCGTTAAAACCTGGGAACTGCAGGATGTTCCTGTATGGTGTTCGCTGAATTTTATTTCAGCTATAGGGCTTGCTTTCATGCTAATCATGATTTAGGGTTTGGCCCTGCTCTTAGGAGCTGCCCAACCTCTAAGTCTACGTCTAAGAAATCTTATAAGATAGACTTCATTAGTTTTACAATTACTGATTCCTCTCTTTCATATGATTTTACAAATGATCGGTTCCAACCAATCGGATCATATCCAGAGTTCTCCCTAGGAATAAAAAAGAGCTAGGTGCTTCATCACAGAAGAGGGCACTTAGAGTTTTGAAAGGGCGCTCACTTAACACCATAAAAATTTATCAAAATGTGATAACATTTAGTCAAAATGTGATGACATGTAATAACTGAATTTGATGCTCAACAATTTTTAAGTTGCCGTGTAATTATGCGTATGTTTCAAAAAGTAATTCTCACTCATTATCTAAATAAGAGAAAAATTTGTAGTTTATAAATAATAATTAAAGGCATGTTAAGAGACAGTCTCTGTGTATACATTTTTTTCAAAAAAACGTAAACTAGAAGGATTTTTTCTATAATTTATACTGAAAATTATTTAAAAATAGAGGTGTATTTTTTTTTAAAAAAAAGGTATTTATTTAAATAATTTTAAATTTTCAAAACACTAAAAAAAATTTATTAATATACTTCCTTGAAAAAAAGAGAAACTTAGAAAAATTTAACCAGTTACAATAATTCTAACAAACCAGCCAATAATTCTAACAAAGTAAATACTATTTGTAATAGTAATCAGAATTTAACTTTCAAACACAGATAATTACGTGTAATTATGATTTTAACAGTTAATTCATTTTTCTTAATAATGGAATATGAATAAAAAGGCAGTGTTTTTAAAAGATGGGGGCTTATTTTTTACAAAAAGGGCAAAGAGGGCACATTTATAGGAATCAAAGAGCAAGCAAGATGGGTTTCCCTTTTTAAAACGCTAAGGGAGAACACTGTTACAGCATAGTCTATATATGAATTCTATGATAGAATTTAACGGGATCATCAGCTAAAATTATTGTTATACAAAACTATTAAGTGACATACTGATTGTGTTTTCATTTCGTGATTATTTAAATGTGGTTAAAGAAATCTTGAACTCAATTACAAATTTTAACTATATATCGATATGAGGTAATATTAACTAGTTGATACTGATTATTTATTTAATTGTAAATGTTTATGAAACAATCTGTTTGTCATTAAGAAATAAAAATAATAGCATAAAAATCTAAAATTTCCTAAAAAATTATTACATTGCAACAAAAGTGATAAAGAGTAACCAAACATTCAATTTATATGTTGAAATCAAATCCTGCAATTTTATTACGGACGTGGGAATAAAAATTTGAAGTATTTCTGAAAAAAAACCTGGTTTTTTTTTATTAAAAACCTGGGATTTGGATAACAAAAACAGGTGGGTTTATCTTTGTTAGAAAAACTCGGGTTATTTTTTTCAAATCCCAGTCCCAGCGGAAAACTACTACCAACACTTTCTACAAGGCGATATTTCTGTATTGTTATGTCTAGCGCCATCTACAATCACTAAGTCACCAAATGGATTTTAATCTTGCACTTTTTAAAAAAAAAACTTGCATAAGTTTGCCGCTCAGATGGCTAATAATCAATGCATTTCCAATTGGCCTCCTTCTGTTATGATTTTTTTAGTTTCTCGTGGGCCACTGGACACAAATCACCAAGACTTGTAATTATTTTAATGTTGATTGTGATGCAGAAATCTACCCTTCCACAAAACACCAAAAACTTTGTAAGATATTATTTTAAAAGATTATTATTATCAAAAAAATACCTTTTTTTAAAATCGTCAGCACTTTAATTCTTGGAGTCATTATTTTCATTTTGATAAACATAGAATAATGACTTACACTTCTTTTTTATCTGCATATTTTTGCATATATTCTGCTATTATGTTTAAAAATAAATTAAATAAAAAATAGTGAAAAATAATAAGTAAAAATGTTGGCGGAGTTCAACTATTCATTTTACTACTATTTGACTTCGCTCGGTTAACCGTAAAGTACAGAATTGTCTTAACTTTAAAAAAAACTTTTTTTTAAAGATTTTTAGCAACACTCTTTTCAATACAGCCTGCAATTAGTCCTGAAACAATTGTCCTGTCCTTCCTTTGTTTGGATACAACTTTATACTAAATTCTGACAGTGGTGGGAAAAACTTCACTATTTTGTAGTTTACTACACCTTGTAATTAACTACAAATTACTTTCAAAATGTAACTACTCTACTAGTTTAAGAAGATGAAGGGTGTTAGAGAACTTAATTTACACCAAAGTTCAAAAGGGTTTTGAATAAATAAAAAAATGCCATGAATTAAACATGAGGGATTATTAAAAAATATTTATTCATGTTTACATGGGTCAGTTTGTTATTCTAAGACATTTTTTTTTTCAAATTTGTTCATTTAACCTTCAAATTTTTATAATTTAATGTTTAATTGAACAAATGCTATAAAAATTATCAAATATCTGCTGTTCAGTTAAGTGTTTAATGCTCTTTTATTTCTTCTAAGAAATTAAGCACATCAAAAATATGTTCCCTTCTTTTGAAAAAAATCAATGTTTCAGGTACATTTGTCAAACAGGGACCCAAAGTGATAAATTACATATCTGTCATTAGTAAATGTTAATTTCAATATCAGTTATGCATGGTTCTAAATACATAATTCTTGTTAATGCTCTGCCGCAGCCACAAAAGCATTTTCATTGTATCCATTGATGAACCTGCGAAGATTTTTATCCATCACATTTGAAAAATTAGTTGTGTTAGAACCTTGTTTCTAAACTTAACTTATATTAAAAGAATATACCATGCACCACAACAAACTACTTTCTTTTACTCGTACTACCCACTACAATGCTTTCTTTAAGTAGCACATTACACTACAAACTGTAAAAAAGGTAGCAACTACAGCAGTTTTACTACTTGTAGTAAGCTACTTCCAACCACTGATTCTAGGGGTGGTTGAGATGAATACTGACACTTAGGTTACAGTACCAGTACAGGCTGTGTGGTTTAAAATATTTCTATGGGCACGTTGAGTAGAAAAGTAAAAATTTACAAAACTGTTCATTGCAATTTATCCACTGTAAAATTATGACTATCAGGTATCAAAAAGACAAGTTAATAATTGAAAAGAGATCAGAAAAAGTTATGCTTAGCTGTGTGGTTTAAAATATTTCTATGGGCATGTTGAGTAAAAAAGTAAAAATTAACAAAACTGTTCATTGCGATTTATCCACTGTAAAATTATGACAATCGGGTATCAAAAGGACAAGTTAATAATTAAAAAGAGATCAGAAAAAGTTATGCTACTTTTTATCAAGAATTTTTTTAATCTAAAGAAGTCGGGCAAGGAAATATACAATTGGGAGGTAAAATATAAATACACAATTCTTTTTTATAAATTACAATATGCATTGAATTAATTATTAGTCTGATAATATAGTATTCTGGCTTCTCGATTAGGTCTAAATTAATTGACAACTTAATATAACTAGGCATCTTGTTTATCCGGTATTTAACAAGAAATTCGCGTTTTGATATAAGAAATTCATAACCATGTCACAATTTAATGAATGAGAATCAGTAAACTTTTATTATTAGAATTTTACTTAAATTTTATTGTGATTTTAAAAGGTGTAGATGTCTAGCATATTCTGCTTCTTTTTGTAGCTAAAAGACATATGTATATTTAAATACCAAGAATAATGTAAAAATCAATAAGACCATAGCCAAATATTAAAACTTGACACCTACCTAGAAAAACTATCTGAAGCACCATACATTTTTCAAATGAGGAGATATCAAATTGAAAATTCTTTATAATAGAAACGATTTTAACGATAACGAAATTAAGCTATGAAAATTGAACTCGTTCTTCCCTATGCTATACAACTCTTCTTGTCATATCATCAACACTCTATTTCTCTGAATTTACCTGAAGGCACTCAAATCCAATCGATAAAATGGCAATGAACTTACAGATTCAGCGTCGCATGACAGAATACTTCCTTACCTAGCAGAAGAAAAATAAAACCTGAAAGATACTTTCGCATTCAAAAAGGTAGTTTTTACTGTGTTGCTTGTAGCCTTTAAACTTTTTCATGATAGAGAACAGTATCCCTTGGCAACCGTAAAAAATTTTAACCACAACAACCGAACTCTATCCAGTGGCGGTTCTTTTTGGAGCATGCTCCAGGAGCATGATTTTCAATCAAATTTCTTAAATATGCAAAAACTATTAATTCATTTCATTCAATATAAATGAAGTTCAATTCTTTGGTGAAAATAAAAGAAAAATCAAGATCATTAAATACGTGTACAATGACTTAAGAGTAGGACTGCATGCGATTCCTGCACATCCAAATGACGAGGAGAAATAGAAATGGCGAAATCTATTTCTCCTCGAAAAGCTTCATAATCGAAAAAACGTGAATGGCATGCCGAGTGAACGGTACTGTGGATTTCTATTCGCGATCGCAACACTCGAATACGCCATCTGGGNTTATAGTGGTGCTCCAGGAGCATGATTTTCAATCAAATTTCTTAAATATGCAAAAACTATTAATTCATTTCATTCAATATAAATAAAGTTCAATTCTTTGGTGAAAATAAAAGAAAAATTAAGATCATTAAATACGTGTACAATGACTTAAGAGTAGAATGGCATGTGAATGGCAACGTGAATGGCATGCCGAGTGAACGGTACTGAGGATTTCTATATCTATCTCTGACAGACGTTAATTTATTTGACTTTTTTTATTAAAAATTGACTGCTGGTGTGTTGCCATAAGGAGAGAGTTCTGCTCTACGCCACCTGCGTGTGGAGAGTCATAGAGGAAGGAAATACGTTAGTTTCTCTCTTGATTTTCATATAGATTAAAATCTTTTATGTTCGAAAACTAAATAGAACTGAAAACTACATTAAACATAGTCCTAAAGAAAAGCATCATGGAAATTTTAAAAAATATTTTGATTAAGTGAAAAGGAAAAATATTAAGAAGGGGGAAAGAGGAGGGGAGGGAAGGGAGAAGGGTCAAAGGCATGAAACCGGTCTCTCCCCAGATGGCGTATTCGAGCGTTGCGATCGCCAATAGATCAAACTTAAATGCTAAACGCGCAAAGCTTGGTAAGAAAACAAAGAACGAATATGTTGCTTGACCATATTTTTTATGCGATCTACCCCATCGCAATTATTAAGAAAAAAATGTGAAAAAGAAAGAAAATGTTCTTGTGTAGGCATGCATTTAATTTCTAACATGCAGAATTTCATATAATAGTAAGGGAACGAGTTTTAAAGAAATCCCTACATATATGTAGGGATTTATTATCAATAATAAACTAGATTCACGATTAAAACTTGTAGCTGGGAATTTTTTATTTTGCTTAAGCTGGCCAGTGACCTCAACAATCTAAAAAACTGGCATTGAATTTTTGTATGATTATTTGAAAGCTAGGCTTGCTTTATCTTTCCAAATTAATATTCTTAGAACAAAGATCCCTCGCATGAATTCTCTAAAATAATGTTTTTTTAAAGGATAAAGAAGAGGGTTTTCAAAAATTCTTTTACAAATTTGACGACCAGTTTCTTATACTTTTGACGACGCTGGTCACATAAATGTTACCTATAATTTCTAAATAAATTTCAGTACGTAACTTTCAAATTTGCGAAGGTACATAAGCCTTGTGAAATATATCGGAAATTCAAATAACATTCAAAAAGTAACATTTTAATGAAACCAAGAGTTCAAGTAATTTTGAAGCAAAAAGTTACAACCTAATCTCATTTACTTAATTTCTCTGCTTTTGGGAATCATTTAATTCTTATAATATTTTTTTTTTAAAAATACAACACTTGACAAAAAATTTAAAAGTAAGATTGTCCTGTGGCAAATTCGTCATTTATTATAGAGGTTTTTAAGAAATTAGAAAAGCTATTAGAACTAACAATTCTTTGCGCTATCAAAGGTACTCTCATTTAACCGTGATTCTCAACCTAGATGCTACACAGAAATGACATCACTCTTAGCAACACCCTGGTTTAGGTGAACGCAATTTTCAGACGTTAATTAAAAAATATATAGTCGTCAAATTAACGTAATATTATAAAAATAGGTTTTCGGTAATTATCAAAATTCATCAAAACTAGTTATCAAAATTATCAATTTCAAGAAAAGATTATTTCCCAATTCCCAAGNGAAAATGCCGTTCATGGGTTAAATTTAGTAGGAACAACACAACCTATGACGTAGGCTATATTATACCCAATTATCAAAATTCATCAAGACTAGTTATCAAAATTATCAATTTCAAGAAAAGATTATTTCCCAATTCCCAAGCATGACGGAAAATATTTTTATAAGCTTAATTTTGCTTACAAGAAAAGTGTGTATCTGTGAATCAGCATTTAAACGAAATTAATTTTGAATTAATGAGTGTGATTGATAGGGTAACGATTTTCGTCTAACGGTTTAAAGTTTTAGTGCATTTACTTATAAAATCTTTTACCTTATTTTAATTCGTAGCACAACAGTTATGCTCTCCGTCTTCCAGCTGAGGGTGGTTTCAAATCCCAGCTGATGCATTTGATTTTTATTTCTAGATTTCTGATCAAACAAACCCAGAGCTAGAGGTTAAAATTCATCGTAAGTCTTCCGGGTTGCTACTTCCGATTGATTTTTACTCCTAAACTTGAAAAATCGCGACTTCCAATATTTTTATACTAATCGAGTTTGCAATATAATGCATTATTTCGATTTAAATTTTAACGGAACAAACAACAAATGAATTTGGTAGACTTTGCAAGCATGCTATGATGCAACCCAAAAAATATCAAATTGTGATATTTTACACATATATAGCTAAATAAGGGATAACACTCAAAACATGGCGAAACTTGAACTTTATATTTTGATATTAGTTTTTTAAAATTTCTTTTAGGCTCACAACCAGTTACAATTTGTAAATTACAGAAAACTCTTATGAATGGTAAAATTACGCGTAACTTTAATCACAAATTACAGTAATGAAACTTCCTAGAATATTAAGTCAGTGCGCACATCGCCTCGTGAGCATAGCATAAGCGGAGGAATACACCGAAAGTTTTCTGAATTTTTCCAGTTTTAGGAAGCTTGTGGGGAATTAATTACCGACGATGTCAACCTTCATTCATCAAAAGGTACCTCAAGATAGAATCAAGTTAACATGTCTTACATACTTAGTGATTCGGCATTTAATATTTATAGTGGTAGTTACGCCACATTACTCCCCTTCTAGAATTTTATCTGTGATAAAATTCGATGAATGAATACCACTGGTTGATTCGTGCTGTTTATTTATTTTTATCATTTTTGCCATTATATATTTTTTCTTCATTTTTTTTTGTTTATAGTATTTCGCTCATTTTTTTTCTCTGTTTATTACAGGGAGACTTTATTTACTTCATCGGATCTTTTCATTTTTTAAGCAAATCAACTGTTTTAATGTGGATCATCCATCAATGTTGGCAAGTTCTTATCACGTCCGCAGGTCACCATTTGTGGGGAATTAATTATCGATGATGTCAACCTTCATTTATCAAAAGGTTCCTCACGAATGAATCAAGTTAACATGTCTTATATACTAGTTATTCGGTATTTAATATTTATAGTGGTAGTTACGCCACAAGCTTGTTATTGTTTACATTCAGTCAACTATTCGCGATCACAACGTTCGAATACACCCTCTGGGGTGAACACCGGTTCCATGACTGGATCGTTCCTTCCTCTCCTCCTCTTCTGAGTTATATAGGAATACGCTACGATATTTTCCTCTTTCATAACATTTTCCGGATTGAATTGTTAAAAATATCTTTTTTCAATTTCCCCGATGCTTTCTTTTAGAGCTATGTTCAATATAGTTTTCAGTTTCAAACAGTTTTCAAACTTAAAAGTTTTTGATCTATTTAAAAATTACGAGAGATACTAGCGTACTTCTTACTTCTATAAGACTCTACTAGCTCGTGTAAAGTGTTGCCATAGGTATAGAGGCCTGCTCTACGCCACCTATCACCCATTTCGTTCCCCACTTTCAGATATATTTGTAAAACATAGTACGCGCACCAGTTCTGCGCATGATCACTAATTTCCAAGCAAATACTATCACTTACCGTAAACGTTGGAAAGTATTTATTTATTTCATGGAAGTTTCTAGTGGGCAATGTCTTTCCATGTGAAATCAAAAAAACATTGCGGATTGAAAATGAACGATCTCACGGAGATACAGTAAAAAAGTTATCTCCTAGGTCATGAAAATGGTTTCAGGCCATAGAACTTCTTCAGTTAATTTATGTTGTTTTTTCTAGTGATAAATGTTAAATAGATAAGTTATTGTCTAGTGAAGTGAAAATGGCGTCAATAGAGAATTAATATTACTTTTTAATAAGTTTAAACATCTTCCTAAGATACACAAAGTAAGCATCTATTTAATAAATTTAGCTTCTGACGTTTAATTGACCTCTCTTTACCTGTCAAGTCGTGCCTTCATAACATGTCAGCTGGTGTAGTACTGCATCCTCTTGTGTGTGGGATAAACGTAAATTGTTATTTAGAGATATACGCTAATGATTGCTACAATTTTATATGATGTTACTATTCTATACTCAACTTACCTTTCAAATGTTTTGAATGTTAACTCTCTTATGATTTATTTAAATTATATTGCTCGTTAATGCGTAGTATACCCGGTGGTAATCAACGATGCAAAGCTTTTGTTTACATTTTTTGCTTAGTTTCAAAATGTTTCAGATGCATACTTAATTTTAATATTATCGTTATATAATATAAGAATTGAATAATGATATAGTTCAATCATTATTTGAAATGCATTATTTGCTGATGCAAAAACATTTATGTGCTGATTGTTTACAATGTGTCAAACAAACATGTATTTGACACTTTTAGAGGCAAATATTTTATTTACTGAACTTAATAGAGTTAGTTTAATTTTGTTTTACTTGTGCTGTTTCCCGAAATATATTTGAAATTTACCATTGTTTAATTTAGTTAATTGTGGAACATTAAGCAATAACTGATTGTATATCACTATCTATGTTTCTTACTGTATAATATGCCATTATGTTTGTTTTAAACTCGTACTTTTGCCTTTTTTTTTAAAAAAATAGTTTTGGAGATCAATCTGATCAGTTTTGCAATTAAAAAAAGAGGCTTATTGAAAATCTGTATCTATTCTATGGTTCAGGGCAGTTAAATATGTACGATTATTGTTCACTTGTGCAATTTTCTTTTGAAATTATCTTAAACAAGGATTAGCTCGATAGAGCATTCTGGTTTTTGATCTTTTACAATTCTTATTGTTAATTTTGGTTAAAAAAGGAATTTAATTGCAATTAATATTTTAATTGTAATCCTTTTGAAAATCTTCATTAAATTTGTGTTCTTCATGATTCAAAGAGGCTTGATAATGTTGACAAAACTTGAACCAAATTTGTCAATTAAGTTAGATTGCATTTGACAAAATTAATTAGTTTAAATGTAGTATTAAGTACCAATAAATTCAAATTAAAGTTCAAGGGTGATATTAGGTATTTTATATATTTTATTTCAAATAATTCAGAATAAGGGTGCTCAACCTTTTTTGAGTGCAGGGGAACTTGCACAGTAGGTAGATTATAATAAAATATATTAGTAAGTTCTTGATAGTGTGCTAATACAGGAAAGCCAATAACATTGCAAATAATGTGATAACTCTCAGTTACTTCATTAACCATAATAATTTTAACTTTTAAAATGTTTAATTTTAAATCAAACAAACATAATACGCAGTGCCAATGGAAGATGTTCTCGAGCCTCGCTGGTGTAGTCTCACTGTTGAAACTTGGTTTTTGCACTTTTATTTACAATTTTTCTGCCAGAAAATCATATTTCAGAGAATCATTTTCCAACCCCAGTCTGAAACCTAAAAATGCAAATGCTAAACATTTATTTAAATTCATAAATATGAATAAAAGTACATTAAATCATTAATTAAAGTAGTCATTTGCTTTCATAAACTGAAAATAAATATTTAACATTCTGAATAAAAAGAAAATGTAATTCTCTTAATAAAAAAAGTTTAACTAAACAAACCGGCACTGGGACAAAAGTATCTATATAATGTTATATAGGTATTTTTTCCAAACCTATATATTATACCTATTATGTATACCTATATAATGTTAGATAGGTATTTTATTATGTTATCTAGGTAATTAATATAATGTACAGTGCCTCCCACACCAGATGGATTGCTTTGCATGGAGAGGAGAACCATGAAAACCTTTAACAGTTATACAGCGTTAAGGAGATTCTAAGACATGATTGTGATCCATCTGCCACTAAGGATATTTTAAGTGAACACTATAATCAGTGTGAGGCAGAAGCAGAATCTGTATTGATCAGCCACCTCTGGGATTAGAACCTGGGGCACCTGAGCCACACTTCGACTACACATATATGTATATATATATAGTTAAAAAAAAGGAAATGAATAATTTTGAGAACATTAAATTTAGGTCTTGTTCGGCGTCCCATAATCCAGTGCTCTGGGCGATCGCCCATCTTTTTTGCAGACCCTGATAATATGTTTATGTATGAGTGACATGTCATTCCAGTATTGTAGATTTTAGATACTGCAGTTCCTTAAGATCAAAGACTTTCAAACTTATTGGTCAAGCAAATGCTTTAAAAAAGAGTTCTTATTTAAATTATGAATGTTTTACCTCATAATCCATCTATTAATATGCACATTTATAATTATTCTTTCTATTGGAAAATAAAACTAAGAATTTCGAAACAATATTTGAACAGTAAAAGTTTTTAATTTGGATTGATCAAATGGCTGCATCAACAAAAAGCAATGATGTAATATGATATTGAGAAGTATTCTAATTTTCTCTTTAATCTTTTAGCAAAGAGAAGTAATGAATATATTTTTAGTTTGGTTATATATTTTTAAGTTAAATTAAATGCCAAGTATTCATAAATTAATTATCATCTGTGAATTTATCTATTTTAGGATTGGTTATAGTTCTGCCGACGCGCTGTATTTTATTTCTTACTGGAGAATTACACGTTCCCTGAGACTCATAATAACTTTTTTTTTATGTTTGACTGGTTAGATTGGTAAGCAGAATCGCTGTATATATAAGATCAAACAATTTATTATTGTTTATCTTGTTTGTTTATCATTGTTTGTTTTGTGCAGCAGTAATTTCTACTTCAATGCCATACATAGTTCAGCAACTTAAAAGTGCTTTAATGATGCATTAACAGAATGCTTTCTTTGAATATCAGAAATATGAAATAGGGCTTCTATATTTTAAGTTATATTATAAAGATATTGTGGATCATTTAGAAAGAAAAAAAATTTGCTTCTAGATATAATCTCATTCTTATTTTTTAGACTAAATTTATTTTTATTTCTATTGCTTAAAAACAATTCTTAGAAATTAATGGATTTTTTTCTTCTTTGTCATAGATTCTGTAACCAAAATGGCTGCCAAGTTCCCTGAGCAAAGTAATTATATTATATTTTGATATTTGAATGTTTGTTTTCTTTAGTCATTAACCTTTTAATTGGTAAAATTCTTGTATACATTACAACTTACGGTGCAATTTTGAAAAATGTTGGTAACTCTGAAATGATGCATTGATGCTAAATTATTGCCAATGACGTTTATTACAATTGTTGCTCAGAATTGGCGTTGGCGAAAATAAGGGAAATTGTAACCTGAGAATAGCAAACATATATAGAGCAAATGTTTACCAGACAATGTCACACTAAAAGAGCAATGCTAAAATGTAACTAATAAAAGAATAAATGTATATTACACAGGTAGATCGCATATTAAGATAATATCAAACTATTCTTTCACTAAACATGTTTTGATATGTTTCTGTTAGAAGTTTTATAAAAATATAGTGATATAGGAAGCAAAACTATTATTAAACTACACTAAACAGGCATAAAAGAAAGATACAACACTAAACACATTGAAGTTACTAACTTTTAATATGTGTATCTAAAACTAAACTCAGTGGCGTGGCAGCCCATAGAAGACCAAGGCCTACTGTGCCCATCTCAGTTTTCTTGACCTTGGGCTCTGGGGTGCAGGAGCAGATGTTCTGGTCAGGTGGTCAGCCGAACGCAGAGCCCCCAGTGTTTAGTTCCCAAGCATGCTTGGTACTCATTTATCGACCCATTGAAGGAATGAAAGGCTGAGTCAACCTTGCCCCTTCCGAGGATCGAACCCATGACCTGTGGTATGGGAGCTAATAGGTGTATTACATTTATTTTCTTCAAAATATCTGAAAGAAAATTATACCACTTTTTAGCAATTGCTCAGGAATAAAAAATTTATCCGACATAATATTAAATCTTTTCATGTACAACCACACTTATTATGCACATACAATATTCTATTCAAAATAACACCTACCATAGCATTCATTACATAGGAAAAATTAATTCAATCCTAAAACTAAAATTTGGCAATTAAATTTCTGCATAAAATATTGCTTGGACAAAATAAAACATCCATTATGTCAGTAGTCTTCTCCCATTTGCAGAAATAGAAATCAGTCATATACATCAACATAATGTCAAATATCCATTTCCAGTACGAAATACAATCTCCTTATTTTTTGAATCTGCACAATTAGAAAAGAGTCATTAAAAAAATTAATGTCTAGACAAATCTTCAACTATTGGTTACAAACCGTATCAATCTTCCAAACATTGCCAATTTTGCCAAATCTACTATGTAACGTATACTAGGATTAAGCCTTTTAATTTTAGATACATATGTTCCTAAACAAACATACAAGTTCNATATATAATATAAAGATTATCTGGGATAAATTATTTTTAAGATTAGTTCATCTTAAAACAATGGGCATAAAAATACTGTGTTTTTGTATTATGAAGAAAGTTCAGTATATTGCATGATGTAATCTTATATTATACACCATTATATAATTCACACTAAATATAACATGCTTTATTATCCAAACGAAAAAGATTGTCATAACGTGAGGTCAGTATATTGTAAGTACACAAAATTATTATATATATTTACTCTTAAATACTAGACTTATTTTGATGAAAACATATTTTACCTGAAAAAGTATTATAAAAATGATAGAATAATTGGCAACAGAGTATCTCTATGTTAATGAAGAATAACTATTATTTAATATAATTTGTAAAATAAAATTTTCAAATGACATTTTTTAGCATTATTCATTAATTTTAGCCAATCTTTCTAGATTCTTAATTTTTCCTTCATGAAAACAAATATGTGAAATTGAAGCATTTTTAGAATTACATCACTACTTTTTATTATTGCAACTTTTTTATTATTTATAGTGTGTTCACAGAAAAGATAGACTAATAGTAATCAGATTGATTGCCAAAATCTCGATCTAGTTAGCTACATTTGAGGATTTTTTCTGTGTTTTTTATTTTTGCAGACTTATGATAGAAACGAATTACAGAGTAGTTATTTTGTTTGCTATAAATGCATGATTGATAGAGAATACTATGAAACTCTAAATTTCTAATATACTAAAAATAGAATTTCTATTTTAAAGTATTCATGCAATTGTAAACCACTTACTTGCAAACTTATTAATTTTATATTATTATGCTTGCTATGATATAAAAAAATAACAAAATGATAGTGTAAAATTCAGCCGTAAATTTTTACATTATTAGCTGATACAGCAACATGTTAAAGGTAAGATAAAAATATTATTAGTAAATTTAAATATAAATAACAATAACCAATTTATTTATAAATGTAAATAATTGATTTAAGCAAAAAGTTGTAAGATAAAGTACTTATCTTAACATCGAATGAACATGACAAATCACTGTTAGAAGCTACATTGATAACGATTAAATCTATAGTATTTTCAATTGGGTAATCTAATTCCCACATATGATTTTCTATTTGTTTCACTATTTCTATGTAATTATTCCCCTCTGTTGGTCCAACACCATTAAATTTTTTTCACAATCCTTCTGCATCACCAACTAAAAGTTTTGTTCTCTATAACTACAAAAAAAAATTTCTTATGCCCAACTCGATTTGAATAAGTTCGCAATGATATGGTAGTATGGTAATGATTGGTTCAGTTTTCTTCAAGTGTGGTTTTTTCGTGTGCTTTTTAACAGAACTAAACACTGAATTGTTTTCGTTCTCCATCATTGTATGAGTAAAAAAGGTAATAAATATTCACCGCCTATTTAGCACCTCGGGATTGACCCTGATAAGTGATATATTTTCTTGTTTACACCTTGTCTATCTTTTCGCTGAACGGACTATAATAATTTGTTTATTGATATGAATCTTCCATCCAATTCCTTCAAATTCTTTAACTACGCTTTGCGTTTCTAAGCCAATATCAGCACTTGTCAAAGTTACTACGCTACTTAGAAAACAGGGAAAAGTCGGGGAATTTTGAAATAGTCTAAAAAAAATCAGGGAATTTGAGATGGTGGCAACTGCCAAACTTGTGACATTTATGTTTAAGATAAAACACATTTCCTACTCAAAAATTTCGTTTTCACCCCTATTTGGCAAGTAGCCAAATTTCACAAAACCATAGTATGCTGTGGTTAACCATGTATGTGATTGAAAAATTATAAATGAAGCAAGGAAGAAAATGAAAAATGCATATATATACAGGGTGTGGCAAAAAAAACCTGGATTAATCATTTTTGAGATAACTTTATTAATATAATTAAATGAATTAACAAAATGTAATAAGTAAGAGTAATGAACTTTTACAAATAAATTTAATTGGCCACTGTGAAACCAATTAAATTTATTTATTAGTAAAAGTCTACTCTTCTTACTATTTGTAGTATTTTATTATTTGTTATATTTTATTAATCAATTTATTTTAAAAAAGTTATATCAAAAAATTTTTGTCCTGTTTTTTTTTTTTTACCACACCCTGTGTATGTATGTGTGTCTATATATATATACACCCCAGTAGCAAAATAACTTGGGAACTCATTGGGCCAATATTCACCAATCTTGGCTCAACAAGGTTTTAAAGGGCCATTATTTTGCCAATATTGGACAGGTATAGAAATGTTCGATTCACCCGAAATTTTATAGCCACTATTCAGCCGCTGTTTATCCTATATAAAATTATCAAATTCACCTGATATTTTTTCCCTTATTTTCCCAATATTGGCCCTATACAGATTTGTTAAGTTCACCCAATATTTTAAAGCCATTATTCAGACTATATCAGTTCAATATAGAAGTGTCGTACTCTACCGATGTTTTATAGCTGTTATTCACCCAATATAAACCCTGCATAACTTTGAACAATTGTCCCGATATTTTATAGCCGTTACTCAGCCAATATTGACCATAGATAAAATTTTACGATTCACACAATATTTTAAAGCCGTTATATAATAAATGTGGGCCCTATGTAGAATAGTTTGATTCATCCAGTATTTTTTTAACCATTATTCAGCCAATATAAACCCTCTTTGAAATTGTACAATTGTCTCCATATTTTATAACCGTTACTCAACCAATATAGGCTATATATAGAATTGTTCAATTCACTCGATATCATATAGCCACTATTCAGCCAAAGTTTACCCTATATAAAATAATCCAATTGATCCGATATTTTATTACCGTTATTTCGCCAATATCAGCCCTATACAGAATTGTCAAGTTCACCCGATATTTTGTAACAGTTATTCAGCCTATGTTGGTTCTATATAGAAGTGTCCAACTGAAACGATGTTTTATAGCCGTTATTAAGACAATATAAAACCTACCTAAAATTGTCTGATTGACCCTATATTTTGTGGCCGTTACTCAACCGATATACGCCATATATATATATAGAATTGTACGATTCACGCGATAATTTAAGGACGTTATTCATCTAATGTATACCCTATTTAAAATTGGCCGATTAACTCGATATTTTATGGCCGTTAAATGAAACCTAAAAGGTAAAATAATAAACGCTTTTTTCTAAAATCATACTTAGTTGTTTTCAAATCTCATGTGGGGATAGCCATCAATATAACTCCAGTGCTACTTTTATAATAAAATCATAACATACAGTGCTTGGTAACTTGATTTTCGACTATCAGAACTTGTCATTTTGACCAAGGTAAATATCTTATTTTATAACTGCCGTTGAACAGCCGACCCAGTTCTGGGTTTACGACTACCAATGTTCAACTCCGTAAACTTTTAATTTTGATCCTAATCCAAAAGGCAAGGGAACTCCTTGATCAAGCATTTTATTTTATTTTATAACCGTCGTTGAACAGCCGACTCAATTTTTGGGTTTAGGAGTACTAATGTTCAACTCTGTAGCATAATAATTTTGAATCCAATCCAGAAGACAAGGGAACTTCTGGATCAGGAAGTGGCAGAAATTTGACTACGTGGAGNCAGATTTAACGTGCATCAGTCACCACTTACTACACGGAGAGTCTTCGGCCGGCGAGGATCGAACCCACGACCTCTTGAATATGGGCCCAGCGCCCTACCGACCAGGCTATCCCGGCCCTTGATCAAGCATTGAGATAAATTTGCCTTCATTTGTAACTTTTTGATGGAACTAACTTGCATTTGAGTAGCATGGAGAGGAAAACCTCCCTTGGTTAGCCTAACAGTCAGGGAACTCTAAACCATGATACGGTTACCACTGAGGATATCTTATGCTAGCTTGCACTCAGTACGACCTGGGTGCAGAATTCGCATCGACCAGCCATTGCTAGGATTCAAACCCGGTTCCTCATTAGAAGGCAACACAGTGGTTTTCTTATTTCATAATAAATAATCCTAAGCAAAAAGTTTCTTTCTATCCTGTGCAATTTTAGAAAAATTTTATATGAACTATCAGAAGTTTAAAAGACAAACAAAGAAAAAAATATTTCTTTTCAAAGGGTGAATGTTTATATTGTACTTGGACTATTGTGAAATAATCAAAAATGTCTTTGAGCAAAATAGAAAAATCTATTATAGGTTAAATCTGTTGTTTGTATTGTAAAACACTTATTAAGGAACTAAATATAGAAATGGATATTATTAAAGGCCTATAAGTCTTTCCAGGTTCATTAGATGTAAATACAAAACTGGTTCTTAATTTCAAGTCTATAATGGTCTTATATATTTCTAGAGAATGGATTTAGAATGGCTTTCGATATCGGACTGAGAATGAGGTGTATAAGTTTTGTAATAATAGGTCCTAGAATTGGTTTATATTCTGTCCAAATATTTATTTTCATTTAGGACCTTTATAGGTTTACAATATAGGGCCACTATTGGGGTGTCTATATTTTATAATATTGGTCCTCGAATGGTTTTGAACATAGGACCAATATTGTTGTCTTGTCCAGTAGTGCAAGGAAAATTAAATTTGTCCAAGAGTATCTAAAACAGCTTTGGCCACATCACTAATCTCTATGGAATAGAGGAGTTGCTGCAGGGGATCCAGATAGATCCTGAAGAGCTTCGCCAATATGGCTGGGCAATCAAAGACATGGTCGGGAGAGAGTTCGGTGTCGATGCAGTGAGGGCAACTTCTGTAGCTTCGATGACCATCGGGAGATATTTTCATTCCCTTGAAGAATTTTAGTCCTCAATCTAGCTATGGTTGTGGAAATGGCTCGATCACAGTTTAAGGCAGAGATGGAGTGCTTTTGAGAGGTAGCAAAAAGTAGTCTGCTGCTGGCTATCGCATCAGCATCAGTTAGGGTCAGGCTGTTGGAAATTTGGGAGTTATCTCGGGCTATCTATCTATAGCTTTCTCATTACCATCAGTATTGACGTGTGCTGGTATCCATTGAAGGATACATGCTCTTTGGGCCGTGGTTATTTCGTTTAAGAGCAGGATGATATCTTGGGTGAGTTGAGGACCAATATTAATTTCTATGTAAGATCCGTGTAGGCTTACGATATAGAGCCTGTAGCTTAATTACCACTATAACCTTTAAATTCCAGTTCGCTAGTATATATGTTAACCTGATTCTATCTTGAGTTACCTCATAATAGATGAGGGTTGGCATTGTCGGCAACTTAGCACCACAAAGGCTGCTCGCAGACAAGCTTGTTTCAATAAACAATCTACATAGGTGACTTTCCCACGTGATCTGAACACGTGTGCCTCAAATAACTAAATACAAGCCAATATAAGGGTGTCTATATTTTGTAATATTGGTCCTAGAATGGTTTTCAATAATGAACCAATATCATTTTCTATGTGTGACCTTTATAGATTTATAATGTTGGGTAAACATTGGGATGTCTATATTTTTCAATAATGGTCCTAGATAGAAATGAATCTTGTTCCAATATTGAAAGTCATTCTGGAACCAATATTGAAAAATCTAAACATATATATATATATATATATATATATACATACAATTGTGTATATAATTTAATTGTATGTATATATGATTTCAAATTATGTTTTTTCTCTATTCTGTTTCAGTTTTTTTTAAGGCAATTTTAAGAATTTGAGCCACCTAGTCTTAAAAAATTGCAGCATCATTTTTGCAAAATCTATCCATGGCTGTTCTTATGTTCTAAATAATGTTTGATATAAAAACTTCATATAAGCGTTAGCACATAATTTTAGAATGGCATTTTGACTGAACCTTTGACTGAAAAATATTATAAATTTTAATTCTTATAACAAAGTTTTTATAATTGAATCATAAGAAAAGTGCAGAATGAAAGAAGTAAGACTATAATTTTAATGAATTTTTAACTGCACAATAAAAACATGCTTTTAATTTATTTATTTTTAAATTTTTTTTCTTAATTAATACTCTTTCTGAAAATTCTTTTCTTATATTCTATATAGATTTTTACAATTTCAAACCTTCAACAAAAGCAGGGAAACAATTTGATAGGGGTAAAAAAAACTCATTAATGAATGGTTTTGAAAATAAAGGTATGTATTATCAATTTTACTATTTCACCCTATTCTCTAAATCTTACTTTTTTCTTCAATAAAATATGAAATGTAAGTTTATTAATTGTGCTTCATAATTATTTCAGAAACCAATTCAGACTGATTAATTGCAACAAAAATATGCACTACTTTAAAGATGTTTTAAAATTATTTAAAGTTTGCATATTTCTAAGTCACTATATTGCTGAAATTAAGAATTCATTTTTCTCCATGTTAAATGCTTTAATTTAAATTTCTTTAAACTCTCTGGGGATCCTTCAAATAAGCAAGTGTTAAATACATTTCTCTCTTAAACAACATTTTACTTTTTAATCAAGATGTAATAGCACAAGATTACTAACTTTCCTCACAAGAGGAAAGTGTAGCTCGAAATGCAACTTTTATGTGTGTATAGAGTTAATTTAAAGAGTTATCACAGAGTTAATTTTCATCTATATGCACATTAATTTTTATTCTTTTATTTGCTAGCAGCAGCTACTTGATTTGTCCATAAAATCTAATGTATATAATTCTCTTACGTGACTCCCAAATTTTGGCTGTATTTCTTTCCTGCCTGTGGCAACGTTTGCTTTGTTTTGTTTACGTTACTATTTCTCTTACACGGTGAATCGACCAATGATTGCCTCTAAAAATGTCACATGACAAATCTAGCTGAGGTGGCTCAACATATAGCGCTTTTAAAAACGGAAACTGAAATAACCAGAGAGCATTAGTTGTGGCAATCTCATACTATTAAGCTAGGCAGAAGTGAGTAGTCTTTGTCGATAGATCTCTATTTTAGTATTTTGTCGAAAGCGCTTTTTTTTTCACGAATTTATGTATTACGAATTTATTTGACGATTTTTGATTTACATCACGAATTATACTATAGCACATTTCTAATAGGTTTAACGAATTACATGTCATTTATTTGAATTCAAATTTATTTTAATGACTTAGTATTTACTAAAAAGATGTAATTTTATTAAAAAATTTTTTTTTATATGGATTTGAATGATTGTTTTGAAATCTTAGAATTTTGTGCATTTGCAATGCACCTAAGTTAGTAGCGAGCAAAGCAAGCTTGGTTTGCGAAGCAAACCATATAAGATAGCATAGCAATTTTCGGGGGTTGGTGAGCGTTAGCGAGCAGGGGGTGCAGCCCACTAGTACATTATAATAATGAAAGCTTATCAATTGAAATTCAGAAATACCATGGAAAAAACAATTATTTAAAACTTATTTTTATCTTACATAATTTACTTCTGCAGCGGACTGGTCATTAAGACGCAATTCCCAGTTGAACACCCAAGTTGAGTATCATTGGCTATGGTCAGTGAGCATGTGGGTGACTACTTTGATTAGCCTGCAAAGGTAACTGTTGTCTATGTAAACTGTTCTACTGTGAAGTGCTCAACTGCGGGTGCAGGTTGTCGCACTACTGAAGCAGAAGAACCACCCCCTCTGCAGAGGATAAAAATTGTGATGTCCTGTGTTCGGATCATCCTTAGTGATGTTTTTAGACCATCGCATATACCCTATTTTTTAGATCTAGTGCGACATAAACCTACAACAGCAACTAAAATCTAAATTGCTTCACCACATCAAGTTTTTAAAATTAAACTTTTGATACATTTATTGAAAAATGAATTTGTATTTTGAAACTTAAATTCAGAAGGAAAAAAAATTCCCTTTCAATTTAGTGGTCTTCAATTATGAAATGTTAGAATAATATTGTATTGTTCATCAATCTGCAAACTAGTGTTATTAAATAATTTTTTTCAATTATGCTTGCTGCTTTTTTTTAATGTTCTTATGTTTCTTGGATTTGTTATATTTAGATGGAAATTCAAATGGTGAAACCAGCATGCTAGAGTCTCATAGTAAGGAGTATGGAGGCAACAGTCCTCATTTGACAAATGGTGTTTCAAAAGGTTTAGTTGATTCAATGTTCTTATAGTTTTGTAAATGTCTTTGGTAAATAATGTAAAAAATTATATTTTTTAACATATGTTTTAGAACTTCTTTTCCAACTCTTTTGAATTAATGAATTTTAAAATTTTTAACTTTCATTCGACTATAGGTATAGGTGGTTAACTGCTATAAGTAGGGCTGCAAGTTTGTCACGGGAAAAAAGACCCCAAATTCGCGGAAAAATCGTGGGAAATTTTGAAAATTACACAAATTCTAAACATAAAAAAATTTATTATGTAAATGATGTAATAGACAGATATTGCGCAAATAATAAAAAAAAGCTTAAAAATACACAACAAAAGTATTTCTTTGAATTTCAAGCAATATTAATATTTTTATTTTAATGAACAGAATTTTGGAACAAAGTATTGTACATTGTCAGATTATTCTCATTTATCCTTCGTCTTTCGTCACTTAATATATTTTTATACTTAGAAAGCGATCTTTCTGCATCAACGCCAAATTTGGAGCGTTCGGTCTTTAATTTCCAAAACTCAATCGGTTTTCCTTCACCAACGCGCAATTCCTTGACAGTTGCTTTCTAAGAAGTAATTGCTGTGAAAACTCAAGCATTCTACATTCAAACTACTAGTTACAAGTCCCTACTAACTACTAGTCCCCCCCTTCATCTAAGAAACTGATCCATATTTAAGAAATCACAAGAAGCCGCCTAGGAAAAATTAACTGGATATGTAGAAAGGCAGTAGAAATTTCATTGCCCAGTGCAATAGCATGTATAACAATTTGATTTGATTTATAACATTTTCCTTCTTTTGTGATTCCAATTTCTTTTGTACTCTTACTGACTTCAGGAAGGTAATTACCCTCCCTAAGTGTAGAAAGACCACTTTAGTTGACAAGATTGTGATTATCTCTTATCTCTGAACTATTTTCGTGTCATTTTGCTATTATAGAATAATAGCAAAATACCATGTCTAATAATCTAAATATAAATATCTAATCAATATAAATATCTAATCAATTTTACATGTTCAATTTAAGGTTCAGGAAAATAAAAAATTCTGTTTAATAAAAACAATAAATAAAAAATGAAAAAAAAAATCAAATTTTAAGCAATTTTCGCGCAAGTCAAGACATATTGAGAAATTTGCGGATTTTAGGAAAAAAGATGACAATTTCGTGGAAATTCGCGCCGCGACAAACCTGCAGCCCTAGCTATAAGTAATTAAGAAAGACGTTATAAAAATAAAAAACTCTATAGAAAACACACTTTTTGCAGATATGTTTAAACTTCCTTAAAAAATCCTAGTTATGCATGTGAAATAAAAAATTGGAAATAATTAATTTGAATTAGATGTTGCATTGTATCTTCTAAGTTTTCAAGATAATATTAAAAGCCATTATGAAATCAATTAGTTTTATTTTTCTATCTCCAATACTTTATCATATTTTAGTCAATTTTTGATGAATTGTCAAATAGTTATGATTCTGATATCTGACTGTCATAGATTCGGAAAATCCTTAGAAAATTAAATATTATCATATATGAATAAACTATTTTGTTCTTAGAAATTTGATGATAATAAATAGCTCATTCTACTAACCTATTATTATAGAAACCAGTAGACACTGTTTTATATTTTTTAATAGCTAATTTTTAAGCCTGAAATTAAATTGAATAGTCAATCAAAATTCTGACAACTTTCCAATTAAAATGATAGCTTAGAATTTATCTGGATCCCTGTGCTGAATGTGAAATGGCAATCATTTTCTGACTTCTGCAAGCATAATTCTTTTCCATAATATAAAAAAAAAACTTATTTTCAATTCAAATTGCAATTGCTTGGCAACTAGTTAAAATGTATAAAATTCAACTATTGCTTCATGCTATATGACAATGCATTTTCAAATCTTCGCCCCAACTGCTACCAGCATAGTTTATGCTATAAAATAATGTTAAATTCTCAATTAAAGTTTCTTCTGCTTTCGACTAGTTAGGTTATGCTTTAATGAGGGTCAAGTGAGTAAATGTGACTAGCGCTAATTTTAATATTCTCATCTTGAGTAAGAATTTTTTTTTTAAATATTTTTTATCAAGTTGTATATTTAGTTTCAAGAACATTAAATACAAATATTGAGTCAGTATTCAAATAATTCTAAAGTAAGTATTTGAATAACAATTTCAGCACATATTATTCAATTTGATTTCAACCCACAAAGAAAATTTTTTTTGTTAAGTGTAAATAACTAAGACGTTGATATTTTTTCGGCCTTTGATTGTTATTTTCTGTTTGTATTAAAATTTATTACCTACAAGTATATGATTATAATTAATTTAAAAACAGGATAATTATGACCATATTTTATATCAACTCAAATTTAATGACTTTTCGTAAAAATGGATAGAATATACTCGAAAAGAAGTTTTCTACATTACTTTTTAAGGAACCTGAAGCTTCTTCAGGTAAATAGGGGAAATACTGAAATTCGAGTCAGCCAAAATCTTAAAGAAAATATGACATGCCAAAATCAGTTCACTAGCTGCAAAATATTAAAAAAAAGTTAGTTCAGACAATGAAGATGCTGACCACTTTAAAACATTATCTTGTATAATGATTATAATGAAAAACTAAGTTTGGGTTTCAGTGTGACACGCAAGAACTTACGTATCTTGTTAAATCTTATGGTAATCTTTTCCTTCTCACTCCTGTCAAAATTGTGGGTGAAGTTTCACCCTCTATTTCTTGAGCCTATGATATTTCCAAACTAGAGTGTTCAAAATGCGTCAAAAGGATGAAAACAAATTTATTTCTTATGCCCTGAATAGTGTTTATTTCAATCTATACACCGGAGCCGCAATGGCTCAGGGGATATAACGTTCACCTTCCAATGAGGTGAACCGTGTTCAAATCACAGCGATAGCTGGTCAAAACAAATTTCGCACCCAGCTTGCACCGACCACTGTACTGATGTAAAATATCTTCAGTGGTAGACGGATCATTGGTTAGAGTCCCCTTGCCGGGAGACTCACTGTGAGGTTCTTGTGGTCTTCCTCTCCATGTAATGCGAACACAGGTAAGTTCCATCGAAAAATCCTCCACGTAGGGAATTTTCTCCCAATACTTGAATCAGGAGTTCCCTTGTTTTCTGGATTGGGCTCAAAATTTCAAGGCTACGTAGTTGAACATTAGTAGTCGTAAACCCAAAACATTGGGTCGACTGTTCAACGACAGCGACAACATCATGCCGGAGTGATGGAAATCGGGAGTGGAATAAATCTAGAAGCAATAGCAAAAACATCATTTTAGAAGAAAAGCTTGGAGCTATTAAGGGGATCATCCACATCAGGAGCCAAAGCAAAAAATCATTCAGAAGAAAACTTCAGAGTTCTTAAGATGATTATCTTTCCCAGCAGTTAAATGGTCCCTTTTAAAACGGAGCCGGGAGTTGTGATAATTATGTCATACAAACATCAAATGCAACAGGGTGAGAAAATTGGGGTCTTTTTAAAAGAAAATGCTAAAGATGAGTTACAGTTAGAGATAATTAAAGAGTTATGGTTAGGACAGGAGTAAAAAGGTAAAGTAAAAGTTAAAGTGTTTAAAAATTTAAGGTAGATATATAGTTATGAAATAAGGAAAAATTTAGAGGTACAGCATCCCGCATGGAAATTACAAAGGGAGCTGACCACCTGTATTTCTGGCAGAAGCAGGGGAGGAAAAATTCCAAAACCTTTAAAGGGGAAAGTGTAAAAATGCAAAAGTGACTGCGGAGACTATAATTGCGATCTATAATTTTATTGAGTGACACAATTGTCTAAGATTTTTACATGAAATTAGAAGCGGCGTATAAAGCAAAAAACTTGACGTTGTCAGATAAAGCTTGCCTTTTCTTCCATTCAGATGAATTTGGATTCAATCACGACCCTTACTTGGAACAGGTTAGATGGGAAAACGCACTAGTCATGATTTTTTTTTTTTTTTTTGGAAGGACTGACTCTGAGTTGATAATAGTTCTAGAATATGTATCTATCAGCTGATGATCATTATTCTTTCTATGTGTGCTCAGAATTTTCTGAAAATTTCAATTTTTGAGAGTTAGAGGTGGTAATTATGACTACTTTAAGAGCCTATCTATGTAACTGAAGTAGTTAATTAGTTTTTCTTATATTTTTAAAAGTCAAAAAGATCACCCTTAATGAATAAAACATGAAATTTATTTTTGTTGAGGTGATATGAAGCTCAAAATTAAAACAAAAAAAGGCCTAAAGTAACTATAATTATCCCAACCGACCCTACAACTAGAGCTCTGTCATTTCAAGCATTGCTGCTTAATGCAATGCTTGAAATGGATGTAAAATTTATAATTAATCAAAATGTCATCCATTTTCAGGGATAAACCTACATGCGACAAAGTAGCAAAATATAAATTTCAATAACCGTGTCTTGCAAGAAGAAAATCTAAAAGAGAAAATAATTTTACTTTTTTCTGAACTGAAATTTAAAATTTTATTTTATTAGTAGGAAGACTATGGTCATTTAATATAATTCACTGTCTGAGAAGACAACCACCTAATCCAAATTTAATTTTGCGTAATAGTTATAATTTTTCATTTCCAAGAATTAGTTATTCTTTATTAGTTAGTAGTATTAGTATTATTAGTTAGTAGTTTATTCTTTTGAATAAATTTGCCACCTCAGATGATTTGTAAAGTAAATGAAATTTTATATCTTATTGTTGCAAATATATTTCATATTATTTTTATTTTTAGATAAGTCTGATGATGATGATACAAATGATGCTCTTACTAATGGGGATAGCAACATTAGTATAAACTCTACGAATTATGAAAATCACACTGGTTTGAATTCTGCTAATAATAAGAATGACTTTGGGGAAAAAACCCCTCTTCCTTCTGGTAAGTATTATATTTCACATTAAAAATACCTGTCATGTATAATTATTTTCATTATTTTATTTTTGTTTTCATTTAATTTTAATAATTAAAAATAGAATTGATACCAGTTTTTTATGTTGAAAAATATTTGAATTGATTCATTTTAAAAAATTTATCCTTTTTACATTTTGTACTTCAAAGTAAATGCTATTCTTGGTTATTGCTTTTTGGTTAAATGCTCTTGGTAATTTTTTTTATTTTCATAACAAATGACTCTGAGAAATAATATTTTTATAAGAATTTAAATTTTTAGTAGAAAAACACAGTATAAAAATCACAAAACTATAATTTTTTTTGCAGAAAGAGTTGAATGCAGCCTAAAATTCAGAAAAATTTTCACAACCCTTCAAATTCCTTAAAAATTTACTAAAATTGTGCTGATCTTTCTAAAAAATGGAAGTTTTATGTAAAATAGGACTAAAATCTTGATAACTCGAATAAATGCTATAGCCTTATTTTTAATTTAATACAGCATAAGTTCATAAAGCAGATATAAATTTACTTGTGAAATGAGCCATCAGCATTGTGCTTCATTAGGTTTCAATTGCTAACTCACAAGCATTTCAAAACATTTTTGCAGTACATTCAAAGTGAATTAACTTAAAACACTTCTGCTATTCAGTAAATTAAATAAGTTGATAATTAATTGTATTATTCAGTTCAATACGAAACAATATTGTTGCTGTCAAGTAAGGAACAGATTTAAATTGTGCTGAAATTGATATTGAGAACAATTGGAAAAAGTTTTCTCTTATTAAAATTTGTTTGTCAGTTGTCAATCAAAGTTTTTTTTAAATTAAATTAATGCAGAGGGATAGCAAAAACATTTTCATGAATGTTTATTCTGCACTATTTAAAACTAAGAGTTATTTGAAAATATATTTGCCTTTTTCTGACAAATTTTTCAAGAAGTGGAACTTTTTCAGCCTGAAAAACTGGACACCAATTTTTTAATTTTTTTTTACAAAACTATTTATGCTTTAAAATCTTAGAAAAGCAAATGTGCAACTTTCTACCATTCTGCATCTAAATGTTTTCCTTTATCCACAACTTAAAATATTGTTAAGATATTTCACTACTCTAGAATCAATCATTCTCCTGTCACCTTCCTTTATCTTATCAAAGAAAGGTGAGAAAATCATACTGCTCGTGTCAAGTATTTCGGACAGTGGCATCTTATTATCTTTTCATCCGGACGATATTGGTTATCAAACCCCACAAGCTGAAATGGGGCCTTAAATGCTCTTAATTCCTCCTCGCCACTGAATATTCCTTTCTTCCTCTTATAGATTTGGAGACCAAAATTAACACAGCTGTTTTTTTTTTTTTTTTTTTTTTTTTTTTTTTTTTTTTTTTAAGAGAACAGTAACCTATTTATTGAAGAGTTTATATAAATCAAACTGTTATTCAGACACTTGAGAGATGATCAATTGTGAATACAACTACATATGGCCGCACATGACTTACAAGTATGCATTGTTGCTTTCTTTTTTTCTGTGTATTCAAGGATGTATTACCACATTTCCTATCAAGTCACAGCAATATGTTAGGAGATTTAAACCTACTGAGGAAGTGACGTAAGACTAAAAGCACATATTCGATATCATATGATTAATTGGAATGTATGTGTTACTAGGAAAAAAACATTCGTTGTCTGTAGCTACATCTAGAATTATGTACATATATCAAACTTTTTCATTAACTCTTTTTGTATTGAAAAAGGATTTTTTTTAGTTTAAATATCATTGCGAGTAGTTATTGTGGAATATTTAATTTTTTATATATCATTGCAATTATTCTACAAGCAATTCAAATCGTTAAATTATGTTATTAATGTACCCTTCCTGGAAACGGGCAACTCTATTAGGCGGACAATTTTTACGGTCCAGAGAGTGTCCAATTTACTGAGGTTTCACTGTATTAAGCTTTGCTAAATATTAGTCACAATGAAAATACTATTTTACCTCTATGATTAATGAAAAATTTTCAAAATTATTTATTAGGGGTAATAAATGTACCATTCACATCAATATATGGTTACCATTAATAAATGGTTACCATTAATAAATTCAATCAAACATATGATCAACACCAATAATAATTATACTTATTCTTAAATAATAACATAGTCACACAGATTCTTAACCACTTAGGTTACCAGTTTCACACAGAAACAACTTCAACTAACTAACTCTTCATTTACATTGAGAAAGTTCGATGCATTTTGTTAAGGGGAGCGACATCTGGCGAAATAACAGAGTCTGTTATCTCGTTTATCACACACACACACATATATATATATATATATACTGCAGTAGACAGTGAAAGATTTTCATAAATCATACTTTAAATAGTATTGGAATATTAAAATAAAAAAAGCTTATATAAAGTATAATAACTGGGAGAGAAAATAGAAAAATGATCTTGATTTGCAGATTAGTGAATGTAATCAAAAGATTTATGAGTTAAAGAGAGTGAAGAACTAGTTGCGGGCCTTATTAAAAAGGGAATGGGAAAATGAGGAAAAGCTGCACTGTCTCAAAATATTGTAAAAATGACTGTTGCATATAATTTATCAATGCAGGGAGTGCTAAGTCTAGGGTTTAACTCTAGTCCTGACGATATTAAGTTCTAATTGGCTACTTGTGTTACCGAAATATATAAAACCTGGGATAGCAGACTACAAAATTTAGAATCAAAAATGACTGTTTTCAAAACTAGAAAAGTGCAAATTTTAGAGAAACAAGGAAAAAATAAATACCAACTTTTTACTGTAATTTTAAATATAAATTCCTTATTTGAAATTTATAACAAGCAACAGTTTTATTATAAAACATAGGTAAAAAGGTTATTAAACAATCTACATCAAAGGTTTTTTTTCCTTTCTTTTAAAGTTGTTATAATGGGAAACAAATAAGAGTCCACTACAATTTTATAATTAGATTTGCTCTTGTAATTTTTGAAGTGTGTTCTTAATAGTTCCCTAAAATTAGTTTGTTGGAACTAAGATTTGTTTGTATGAAATTTTTATTGTAAAATAATTAATGGTGTCTTTAATGACTTGCTTGTTTCTCAAAGTAGTCATGAGGCAATTCATATATGTATCGCCTGTGCACATTAAAGTATATAATTGGATAAAAATCATCATGCAGTTTTCTTTTTTTACTTAAAATGAAATGTATTCTTATGCCTTAAAATATATTACAGGGATGTGATTCTTCAGCGGATTCGCAAATTTCCGCTTTTTTTTTCTTCAGATTTTTCCCGCTAATTTCAGTGGAAATTTTTTTTGCACAAGTTAAAATATTTTGTGAGGAATTTAATTTTCCTCGGAGCGAAAGTATTGAAATCCTCATTCCTCCCTTTGAAGTTTCTCTAATAATCATTTCCTTGGGATAAAACTGGTTGACCTTTATACAGGGATGAGATTTTTCCGCTTTTTAGCGGACCTCTGCTTTTATCGCTTTTGTTCAAATTTCAGCCTTTTTATCAAAAACTCCGATTCTCTAAAAGTTTAGTTTTTTTTTTTATTATAAATATCCCGCTTTTTTTAAAAAAAATTCAGTCCTTGAAATAAAATGATTATATTTATTTACGGTTTTCAAAGATAAACAAAAATTAAAACTACATCCTCGCTGCTAACCCTTGCGCATTTTTACTTATTTTAGCTATTTACCCCGCTTTTACGCACAGAAAATAAGATTTTCCGTATTTTTATCCTTCCGGCAGATAGTTCGTATTTTCGTAATTCAGACGTTGCTGCTTCCTGGCGTGAGCAAATGAGGGGGGGGAATAGAGGTGGATTTGCAGTGAAAATATTTGCTGAATCTTGTAAATTTTTATTTATTATGTCTAAACAATACAAACAAGCCTTTTAGAATCCCAAATCCAGACTCTGCAAATATCTCGAGTCATATTCACGCAATTTTAATATTAATCGTCGATTTTCCTATTTACCTGATTTAAAAATTGCGCATTTTGATTCTTATTTACGCTATTTAAATATCGTACATTATGATTCTTATTTACGAGATTTAGAAATCCGATATTGCGTTTTGAATTTATGCATTTTTAAATGCATATATACAAAATTCGTATTTATGCAAATCAAAATCAATGCATCAAAATTTATGCAATTTCGTATTTACCTGATTTAAAAGTTGAACGTTGCGATTCTTATTCAGGCAATTTAAATATCGTACATTGTGATTCTTCTCGAGATTTAAAACTCCAATATCGCTATTTGTATTTATGCGCTTTTAAAACCTTATGTAGCGATTCGTATTGAGCTTAAAATCCAATGTCGTGATTCGTTTTTGCGGTTGTAATATCAAACAGCGGTTTAATTTATATGTGCTTTAAAAATTATGCATCATGATTCATATTTACGTGATCTAAAAATTACGCATCATGATTTGTATTTTCACATTATTTAAATTCGAAATAGAGTTACATATTAACGTGATTTAAAAACTCATATCGGGATTCATATTCTCTCAATTTGAAATCATGCATGTGATTTATATGCATACAATTATAAAATTAATCATCGTGGTTTATAATCATATAGTTTACAAGTTTAAAAATCACTCTTTTTTTTGTCAAATTTGTGTATATATATATAATTATTCATTCAGTCTTGGATTTCCTCTTTTTTACTTTCTGACTAATCTCATCCCTGATATTAGATGCTAGTTATAATGATAATTTAGGTTTGAAGTTTTTTTTTTTTTAATTATGATATAAAGTAAAGCAACTTAATTAGAAATGAAAGCATCCTGAAATATGACAATAATCCTCTTAAAATTTAGTTTTACTTTTCAAAGAATGTGCCTGATACATAAGTCTGTTTTAGTGACATAAAATTATTTCTTATTATTCTTTGAAAATTGTTTTGCTAATGCCACCCCTGAGTATAAAATGCATCCTGTTAAGTTGATATATTGTATTATTTAATAATTTATTTTACTATCATCTAGTTATATAATTGTGTACTCATTATAAATATTATGCTATTTTTAATATTAAATTGCAGAAGATAGTTATCTTGGAATGTTCGTAGAGATAGAAGAACCTGTCTTTGTTAAATGCAATAACTGTAGAAGAACATTTATTCAGACTGCCTTTACAGATCATAAAGGTATTTATTTTAATTAACATGCGTATAATATATTACTATGTTGTTCTTTCAGCACATAAAATTTCTGTATAATTTTTTTCGATTCCCACTATTAAATATGATCAAAAAATTGGGAAAATGAAATCAGAAATTTTATGATTACATTGCATTTTTTTTTTTTACAACACGAAAAAATTTCTTATGTTTCGCTTTTGTCTTGCATTTACCGCAAAAAAATCATACACTGTGTTTCAGACTGCTCAAATCTTTTGCAGTTTTGAAAAAAGTAGCTGATTTAAGATGAAATCTAGAAACTAGAGCTCTTCATAAAGTAATTATTCTAAAGCTCTATTCGAAATCTGCAGATTTTAATAGTATTATACCACAAAAAAAGAACTCTAAATTTCAAAACTATACTTGAAGCTGTTGAAAATTGAATTGACAAGACACATGGACAATAAAATTGTCGCAAATCGAGGGCATCTAAAAGTTATTATTCAACTGTGGTGTTCAAAATTTTCTACAAAACAATGTAGCATTTAAAAATCTAGATTTTAAAAACCGTGTGAAAATCTGTTTCAATAATGACTAACCAAAATGTTGTCAAAAATACCACATGAGATTATAGTTGAATCATTAATAATCTAGTGTGTAACAAAGTGATCCTTCTAATGTGTGACTTGAAATTTCCTATACAATGCAATGTAGTCTTAAAAAAAGACTGGAAATTCTGTTTCAATAATTGACAAAAAATACGATGGATAAAACCACATCAATTTACAAGTGAATTCTAAGTAATTTGAGCGCGTAATAAAGTGATTCTTCAAATTCTTGAAACGAAGTTTGCCAAACTGAACAATATTGTACTAAAACATTGAGATTTTAAAATCCATATTAATAATTAACGAAATATTATTAATAATTAATGAAATTATTAATTATTATTAATAATTAATGAAAAAGCATTTGACTAAACACGGATTCACTCACCTTAATCAAGTTGATCTATAAGCTGTCACTCAAATGTGTGGTTCAGAATTCGCAGTACGTATTAAAATATTAAGATTTTAAAAAAAAGTGTGGTAATCTGTAATAACAGTTACAAAAATAGTAATTGGCAAACAGTGTAGATTTTTCATTAATTGATTGGGGCAAAATGAGAAGTAATTACTCAAATGCATGACTCAAAATTCACGATACACAATGAAGTCACATTTAATTGTTTAGATTTTTAAAAGTTATGGAAAATATGTAGCTTTAACTACCAAAAATGCTATTGTCACTTTAAAAAAAATGGATAGAATCTACATTCAATGGTGTAAATAATGCCCCTGCAATGCTAGGGAGCGTCGGAGGTTTGAGGGCGCACAATTTATAAATAATACACTATGATAGGGGTTCATAATTTTGCGGCCGGTGGCTGCAAGATTAATTGGATAAGATTAATTAAATTAGAAATATTCATTATGCTTACCACAAAAATCAATTATTGAAAATTTTCTAACAGTCTGTTATGTGTTTATAAATATATATCATATTTTTATCATTCAGTCAGATTCACTGAGATACTTGACTCTTTGAATACTAAATGTGCATTATTAAATTGGATTTTTCTGGTGTTCCAACATACATTTCTGGACCAAAACTTTGAAAATGACGCACTGTAGGCTTGTGTCCAGTGTATAGCTCAATGGGAGTTTTTGTTTCGCCTGCATTACACAGTTTATTCGAGTTGTAAAAAGAAACTCAAAACTGCACCTGGCCAAAAACTTTTATCTACACCACTCTTTGCCAAAATAATATGTGGTCCATTCAGCACTGTTCGATTTAACCTTTCGGCTGACCCATTCTGTTGAGGTGTATAGACGTTTGTCTTTTGATGTTTTTTCCAACACAGCTGTTCAAAAAACTGATTTATGAATTCACCACCGTTTTCAGTTTCAATTGACTTAACTTTTCGGTATATCTGTCTTTCTGCCCGATTTACATGCCTTGCAAAGATATCATAAACATCCGATTTGTGACTTATGAAAAATACAAACATCAGTTTTGAAAAATCGTCTAATACCGATAAATAATATCTTTTCCTATTTCTACCTGTTACCTGAGCATGATCCCAATCATCCAAAAATAAAAAATCTGACAGTGCCCTAGTTTTACTATATTCACAAATTTTAAGCAGCACTCTTATACTTGTTTAACTTAAATGATTCACATTCAAAATCAGAAAATTTCTGCATTCTTGGTAATCCACCTACTGCACTTAACTAATTTTTAGTATTCATGTAACCAAATTTTTCATGCCAATTCTCATGTTCATTATATGCTTTATCATTGACACTGTGAATTGATTGAATTCAATGAAACTATCTAGTAGGTATCTTTACTTTAATTCAAGTGTTTTATTTTTTTAAAACCTCCATATATTTAAGGCAATATTATTAAACAAGTGAAATTTAAACATTGGTTTTTTAAACTGTTAGCTGTTTTTGAAATTTGTTTCTAATTTTTTGTAACTTGAAAAAGAACTTAATTGTTTTAATATTTAACATTCATAAAATCTCTTATAATTCACTAAAGGTTGAGAATCACTGGCTTAGAGTATACTGAACTAAACCCCAAGTAAATTTGAAAACTTATTTCGAGCAATAGCTTTATTCTAAATCATTCTAGACAACATACAATTTCTTTCATTTGCATTTATGTTGCTCAATAAAATATTTATTTATTTATTTTTAAAATTCATTTAAGGGAATTTAGAGTTAATTTGTTTTAAAAGAAACTTTTGTATTATGTGATATGATAAAAAAAAACATCACTTTTCCCCCCATCTTTATATTTTATTTCAAGAAATCTGTTTTTTGATGAGAAGGAAATATTTTATTTTTGAAAAGGATCAGTTTGGTGTTTATCAGTTTTGAATGAACTTAAACATTTAAAAGAATTTGATTTTATACAAATATATTAAGTTGACTGATGAAAAGAAAAAAATAAATAAAGTGACAAAATTTTTTTTTATTATTTTTTAAAAAAATTGCATCTGAAACACTAATATTTATATTAAAATTATCATAATTGCCGTCAACGTGTCTAGGTACTTGGGCATGTGGCCCTTTGTTCAAGAAAGGATTGTGCACTCCTACTATATGAATTAGAATAAAAACCTTTTTTTTCTTTTATAAGGTATTATTTTAATTCACTTTTCAAATAATAGCCCTTAATTTAACTTTTAATATATAATTGTAAAAAAGTGAATAATTTTCTTGTATTATGAAGATGAATTTAATTCAAATGTGTTAAAAAATGCATACAATGTTCCACTTAAGTACTTTTCTGAGATCAACTTTTCAATCGCAATTATTAATTCTTTTTTAATTAATTTCAAAATAATTTAAATTAAAATATATAAATTAAAATAAGATGAATGATTATTAACACCCGAATCCGAATGTTTCTTAATAGTGTTTTTGTTTTATATTAAAATTCAAAGATATTGTAGGGGGTGCAAATAAGTGCATTTTATCTGAAAATTAACTTAGCTCAATGCCATGCATTATGTTGAGTATTACCAGTGTGTTTAAGTAAGATTTCAGAAATTAAAAAAAAAAAATAATAGTAAAGTGTTAAATAAACTTTATTTCAAAGCAGTTAAATTTTATAGTAAATTAATTTTTGTTTCATGCATTGTTGATTCTCAAAGCGGTGTATGACACGAAAATCATAAAACTCATAATCATTTTCCAACTTTATTTGAAATAGTGTTCGTATGCCTGCAAAGTTTTTCACGTCTTTTAGTTTATTTTTTCTCTCAAGTATATTCAATATGAGCACTTGAGCATTAAGACCTACATTTTACTATTTCTGCATTTATATCTGAGCATTAATATATCTGATATAGAGTAGATCAGTGTTTCCCAAACTTATGACTTTTGTGTACCTTTTCTAAATTTTTCGTAACGCTGTGTACCACTAATAAAAAAATGAGTGTATTTTTTACTATAAAAAAAATTGCACAGAAGTTAAAAATCACAACTGGCTGTTGACACCACTAATTATTAACTGCTAACTCCGCAAAAAAATAGCAAATAGAAAAATACGTAATCCTAAATTTTCATGGCTAGCTTTGTTTTTAAATAAGTTTGTTTGAAATTTTCGTTTATTGCAAGATATTTCGCATAAGAACGCGTACCCTCGCTAAACTGTAAACTGTAACAGCGTACCACACTTTGGGAAACACTGGAGTAGATGAATTAAACCCATTCATGGACTCAAAGGGGAATCTTTGTGTTTAGAAATTTTTTTTTAAAGCAAAATAATAAAAAAATTTATTTTTACACTTAACTCCAATAATTCAAAATTATGTTGTGAAAAAAGGCATGAACTGTGCTGATAATAAACTGTTTGCTTGCAGATTATTATTATTATTTTTTTTACTTAGTATTTTATTATTCATTCATTTATTTTTTTGGATTAATAATGTGCATTTTGTGCCAGAAACACTATTATAATTTCTCTCCTTTTTTTCTTTTATTAAAAAAGATTTTTTACAAAACAAATCAACAGCTAAATATTTCTTAACATCTATAGTTTTTATTTAATTTTATTAAATTTTCTCACTTTTTATCTAATTTACAACAATTTATTCCACAATTGTTTTTAATTTTGATTATTTTCTTCACAGTACGCTGCCAACTTACCCAGGCACAGGCTCCTACAGGTAAGAATAATTTTTTTTTGCATAACTTTGCTTTTGTATGTATGGACTGCTCTATAATTAAATGTATGTAGGCATACAATGAATGATAAAACATACAAATGATTCAAGGCTTCAATAAAAGAATTTTAAATTACTATTACACTGAGTTCATAGGCATCATGATATTCCTGACAAAAAATATTTTATCTTTTTTTTACATTTATTTTGTTCTAATCATCTTGATTTGTGTGTGTGTTCTATTTATAAATATAAAAGTGAATTTGGAAAAACTCAACTAGAAGAATGGATAGTTTTAAATTTTCCTTTTTATTAATAATGTGTGCAAAATTTAGGGATTGGCTGGTGGGAGTCACTTTTCTCAATTAATATCACTATCGTAAAAAGTAGTAAATTTTGTTCTCTATTTTTAAAGCTTAGTCACTTATCTTACTTTTTTTATATTTCCGTTTCATAATTTTTTCCCCTTTTCAGTTAAAAGAAGGATTTTACATCCCCCCTTCATTGACCCCGCAATATTACGGTTCACCTGCGCTAGTAAAGAACAACTCATCTAAATGGGTGGGGCATAAAAAGGGATTGAATATGTAATAAAGATTCATTTTTGATATTTTTAATTATCTTCTAATAGTCTTTTTTTTTTTTTTTNTTTTTTTTTTTTTTTTTTTTTTTTTTTTTTTTTTTTTTTTTTTTTTGTTATTTCTGACCTATTAAAAGCAACCTTTTTTTATTGTTGGAAATTCAATCCTAAATTCTAAAATGCAAAATTTTTTTGACAGTTAGCAGTTTTTTGCTTGGCCTATTGGTGGTAAAATATGTCATGTCCTGTGTTGTCCAGTTTTCCTGGCAAGACAACCAAGTTTTAACGTAAAATACACTGTGATAACATTTATTCACTCTATTGCTTTAAAGTATATCTGCGATAAATATCTACTTAAAATAATTTTCCAGCCTTACATTAAAACAATTTTACGATCAGCCTTGGGCATCAAAGCGTAAAAATCAAATTTATCACAAAACTGAAATAATTTATAACAGATTACATGCAACGGTAACACTAATGAAAACGAAATTACAGAAAGTACAAAATGATTTTGATTTCAATTCAAGACGGAAAATCTCATTACTAAAATTTTGAAAAAGGTGAGACTAGTAGTGCCATCTCTTTATAGGGTATCTGTGCACCTAGAAAGTCATTGAAAATCATGAAAAGTCATTGATTTCGACATTGGTCAAAATTTGTCTCAAAAAGTTATGATTAAACTATTTGAAAATCCTGTATCCCGATTGGTTTTTGCATGATTTAAAAATCACATGTTGCTTTCCATATTCGTGTGATTAAAAAATCACACATCGCAATTTGTATTTACATGAATTAAAAATTGCACATAGTGATCTGCATTTGTGTGATTTAAAAATCATACATTGTGATCCACATTTGTGCGATTTAAAAATTTCACATTGTGATCCACATTTGTGCGATTTAAAAATCCGTAATTATAACACTTTCAAAAGCTTCAGTTATAAGACTTTATTAAAAATGTTAAAACACAATTTATACCTCATACAATTATAGGAGATAGTTTTTTAAATCTCCCTTCTAAAAAAACACACTACTTGGTTACATTTTAAAACACATGGCCCCCTCTCAATCACCCGTTGCCACCCTCAGCAACAAGTGAAGGAAAAATATCACTATGGTGATTTTGGTTGGTTGGCGCGGGGCCGGAGGCCATAGCGACCAACCCGTTTGTGATACTCTCCCCCTCTGATTCCGAGGTTACGTCCCGGGGAGGAATCAGAATTGATCTTTGGTCTGCCTCTCCTTCGGAGAGGTAAAATAGGTTCTGTTGCTTGTGTATCAGAGTTGCATTGTCTCAATGCTGAGGTGTGGTAGGTCCCAACAGGAACACGTGGCTTATCTGGGTGGGCAAGTTCATAGGAGGTGGGCGACTTCTTTCGAATTATGAGATACGGCCCATCTCTTTTAGGTACAAATTTGGCAGTAATTCCTTTCTTGGCATTACTGAGTGGATGTAGAGTCACCCACACTTTCGAACCTACAGCATAAGTGGGGCGTTTTGAGTCGAAATATGTTTTATGCCGATCTTGGGATTTTTCTACATTATCTCCAACAGTCAAGAGGATAGAAGAAAACTTTCTGAGATACGGGGTTATCTCAGGGACAAAGTTATCGTTTTGGATAACCGTTCGAATATCATGCTTTACCTTTTGAACTGTCCTGAGCTCTCGTCCAAACTGAAGGTATGCAGCAGTATACCCGGTCATTTCACACTTTGATGTGTTCATAGCGAATCGGATGACTGGTAGGTGGTCAACCTAATTTCTATGCTCTTGGCCAACAAGAATAGCCAAGCGAGGTTTCAGGTCCCTGTTCTTTCTTTCTACAGGATTTGCTTGGGGATGGTATACCGGCACCAAACATTGCTTAATATCAAGCAGAAAACAAAGCTGTTGCATTACACTGCTCACAAATTGTGAGCCGTTATCACTGATAACTCTTCTAGGCAATCCATATCTCAAGATCACCTCCTCCAACAGAGTGATTGCACACTCCTTAGCTGTGGCTTGGGCTAAAGCAAATAGCTCAACCCATCTAGTTGAACAGTCCTCAACGATGAAGATCCATTTCTTTTTATCTTTACCTTCGGGCAATGGACCAAATAGGTCTATGGATAGGCTTTCAAATCTTTGATTATGTACAGGAGTCTGAAGAAGACCAGCTGGCTTTTGAGTGGAAGCTTTATAGCGGTTGCATTCGACACAGTTTTTAATATATTCGGTGATAAATCTTCTCATACCAGTCCAAAAGAATCTTTTGGAGATTCGATCCAGGGTACCTTCTATACCGTAATGGCCAGCAGTTGGCGCATCATGAAATTCTTTAAGGATTTGACCTCTTTCTTGCATAGGGACTACTAGTTGAGCTTCGTCCGAGTCACTATCATGGGAGTATCTATAGAGAACTCCCCTATTCATGATATATCCTCGTTCAGTCCATCGATTAAGGTCTACTTCATCTGAG
>NC_092205.1:40863514-40918374 GCF_043381705.1 Parasteatoda tepidariorum
TGCTTCTAATAAATAAAAACAGTTGAAACTTTAGATTTTTCAATTGAAAAATATGTAGATTAATATGGTATAAAAAAATTCATACCTTATAATTCAAAAATTTTTCATCCTTAATTTAATTAAATAATAAAAAATAATTAACAATTATTAAAAATTATTTTTTTCGTGAAATTATCTTTGGGTAAATGAGTTTTATGACTGGGTGAAATTTTCTTCGAATTGCTTTATTAGTTTTTAAAATATGACAAAAAACGTAAAAAGTGAAATTAACATTAAGGGGTACGAAGTTTGGATCGCTCTCCTGACCAAACTATGGGGACCATATTTCCCAGATTGCGGCTACCCCCTATATTTTGAAGGTTAAGAATCCAAATATGTAAGAAAAAACATATGTTTATTCAGAGAAAGTACGTTTTTGTGTCTGATTTCGTAACTTAATTAATAGTTAGCACTAATTAATTAGCATATTTGAGGTCACCCCCAAGAACCATTAGGATTAACACTTAGTTCGTGAAAATCCGATCATTAGAACGAAAGTTATTCAGGGTGATATCTTTTTTTTTTTTGCGGACTGTACATGGAATGATGTTAATACTTTTGTTTCTTTGAAATTAAATCAACATAGTCCCTAGTCTAGGGATTCTAGTATTCATTTTTTGAATTTTATCAGATAAAAAATTTTTGCCTTTGTAAATGTTATTAACAGGAATTATTAAATATTTTGAAATCAATGTTCTAATTTGTATTTTTGTTACTGTTAAAAGCTGGGTTTTTTTTTTTTCAGTTTGTTCAATTTTAATAATCCAGTTCTTTTTTATTGTTGTTTAAATTGGCTTAATACAATATTATTACATCATCAGATTTCAATAACGATTGTTTGTTAATGATTAATTTGAAAATCACTTTCTGTCATATTTAATTCCATTGTAATTTCTAAGTGTTTTTTTTTAACTCCCCTCCCCCCAACAATTACAATGGATGTGCGAGGAAATGTTTAAAAACTACATGTAAGACGAACTACATTCGCATGTTTAAATTGAATACAGTTTGAAAGCACCATAATGTTTCGATTCGTTTAACTTTCGATTAGCAGAAATTTCATTGTAATTTCACCTATTTTTATTTTTTTAATTTATTAAATTATTTTTTTGAAAGGCAAAGAATGGGATTTAGGGCAAAGATGCTCCGTTTTATAAAAACGTGGATTTTTTTTTTTTTTTTTTNTTTTTTTTTTTTTTTTTTTTTTTTTTTTTTTATAATCTAGGGTTTGAATCCATTTCTTGATCAAGTTCGTTCTGATGCTTTGGGTGCATTTTTTTTCATTTGACAAAATGATTCAACTATTAAATGAATTGTTATTTAGCCATTTTTGTTTGAGAAATTTCTAATTTTGTAGTTCAATGAAAATATGATCAATTTTGTAACGAGCACAGTTTGGACAAAATACAGTAAAATAGCTCTATATTTAAATGTAAATAAATTGTTAAATTTCAAATCAGAAATAAATTTAAAAATATTATGTAGGATTGCCTGGAATTATTATTATTGTTATTTTTGCTTAATAAAACTATAGTCCATTTGGTACCCTGTGTGCAAAAACTACTAATATTGACACATCAAAATATTTTTTATTCAATAAAAACAATATATTCTTCAAGCTTAACATATTTTCTTCACATATTTTCTTCACATATTTATCTTAATTTTTAAAAACATAATGTTGCACCAAAACATTGAAATTTAAAAAAATGAAAAAGAAAAAATTAATCTCGTTAAAATAAATCCAATCTAATAATTTTGTCAAGATATATTACAACAATTACATTTTGAATAAAATACTTAATTGGCACTTTCTGGGCGATTAAGTACCCATCTTAAACTTTATGAGGGAGAAAAATATACTGACCCGGAAATTTTAAGATTTCAACCTGGAAAAATCAAAGAAATTTGAAACCTGATTTAAGTGTTCACCCTGATGTACGGAATGAGACCTTTGTGACCCTAGCAGCTCAAGATTACGCAGGCGTGATTTCAGTAAGGTATTCTTGTATTAATACCTATAAACTCGGAGCATTCAGACCTTGAGAAGAACTTTTTTCTTCATACGTTGGCTAAAAATTAATTATTATTGAATTATGAAAGCTCAAAGTTGATTAATGAAAATTGAATAAAAAATTATGTCTCCTCTGTCGACTGAATATTTGGGTTCTCTAAAGTAGGGCAAGTCCCAATAAGACTTTCAGATTGTTCATGTCTTAAACCATTAAGTATTGTAACTTTTTCAATGTTATTGAAATAAAATTATTTTGTCTCTTTTAACCAAAATTAATTTGTTTTCAGATACAGTAACTGAGAATCAGAATGTCAAATCAAATAATAAACCAAAGAGACGACAGCCTCTCAATAAATCTAAGAAAGCGACAGATTTGGCAAAAATAGGTATACTTAAATCTATTATTACCTCCTATTTTATATATATANTATATATATATACATTAATATATATATATATACATTCATAACCTAATTAACTGGAATTATAAATAAATTTACTTTAATAGCAAGCAGTTATAGTTTCCAACATAATAGCTTTCTGTTATATTTGTCTATTAAATTAGTCTGTTTAAAGATTAATAAATTTGTAGTTAAATTTAGTGTTCCTTTTCATGAACTCTTTTTAGCACTAGCTCATCTCTATTAAATATTCTTATATTTTCTTAATGTCAGTCTGACATTTTTACCTAAAAAATCTCATCTGCAATATTTATCAAAGCACATCTACAAACAAACCTATCAATATGCATCTTAGGCAATTGCAATTAAAAAATAGCATACTAATTAAAAAAAATTTTTTGTAAAAATAGTGCTTAAGAAAAAATTTATTTTGATATTTTCAAACATTTGAAAATATAATGTGAAATGTGTGTGAAATATTGCTATGAAGCTTAATTATTTTAATTAAATAGTCAATACTTAATTTTCTAATAATTATAGAAAAAATAACTAAAAAGAAATATATAGAACTTTATTTTAATTCTTTATTAGATTTTAGTTCTTGTTTTTTTTCCTCTCTTTTATAGTTCAGGAAAAGTCATTAGTAAATGGTAATATTGAACAGCATACACTTACAAGACGTACCAGTCCACATATTTTGGAAAATGAAAGTTCGTCGTCAAGTTCAATCCGTTCAATCAATTCTGATAAAGTAGAAAACCTTAACCATAATTCAACTTCTGAATCTGACCCAAGGCAATCTTCAAATAATTGTTCTAAATTAGAATTACAATCTCAATTCAAAGCAAATTGCTCAACTTCATTCTGGGAGAAAAATTGTGTATTAGGTAAATATTACTTACCCTAGAAAATTGTTCTTATACAGAAAACATATTGCTATTCAATTTGGTAAAAAGGAACTCAATTTTTAACACATCTTTCACTTTTAACCAAAATTATATTTGTTTTCAGATACAGTAAATGAGAAACAGGAAGGCAATAGTAAATCAAAGGAACGAGTAGATTCATTAAGTACAGGTATGAGTTTATTCACCTCCTCTATGTGTATTCCTATACCTCTATGTGTATTCCTTGTCACCTCTATGTGTATTTGTTGCTTTTTTTTATTAAACATAAACTACTTTATTATTAGTTCCAGTGACTAGGGAACTGCCTCCCAATAAATTATTTTTTACTTTTATTCTTTGAACTTCACAGCGTTTTTATTTTAAAATAAACTTCTAAATCAAAGCGCATTTATAAACAAACCTATCAATATGCATCTTAGGCAATTGTAGTTAAAAAATAGCATACTGTTTGTTTTTTGTTTTTTTTTGTTTTTTTTAAATAAAAGTGCTCAAAATTTTTTTTTTTAGATATTTTCAGACATTTGAAAATAAAATACTTAATAGTGTGTGTGTGTGAAATATAGCAATGAAACTTAATCATTTCATTAAGATAGTCAATCAGAAATAAATGCAACATGTATATAAACTTAATTTACTAATAACTATAGAAAAAAATATATAATATTTACAGTAGAAAATAGTTCTTTTACAGAAAACATATTGTCATTCAATTTGGAAAAATTTACTCTATTTTTAGCAGATCTTTCTCTTTTAACCAAAATTTATTTGTTTTCAGATACAGTAAATGAGAAACAGGATGCCAATAGTAAATCAAAGGAACAAGTAGATTCATTAAGAACAGGTATGAGTTTAATCCTTCTCACCTCTATGTATATTTGTTGCTTTTTTTTATTAAACTTAAACTGCTTTATTATTACATACCTGCCAACATTCACTCTTTTCGAGAATAGAATTTCCAAGTGGTAGTAAAACAATTACCGAAAAACTATCTTCCTCAAAAATATATTTATATTTTAATCGGGTTGAAATTCGCTATCGTAAGGACTAATATGCTTTTATATATTTGTTGTAATCATTTATAAGTAGTGGTGGTCAAACTCATTTATAATTATTATTATAATTCAAAACGCTTAGCGGAATAACATGAATTTCGCTACCACTTTAAATATGAAAATAAAATCTTCGGGGAAAATCGGAAGAGTTGGCAGCTATGTTATTAGTTCCAGTGACTGGGGAATTGCCTACCAATAAATAATATTTTACTTTTATTCTTTGAACTTTACAGCTTTTTCATTTCAAAATAAACTTTTAAGTCAAAGCACATTTATAAACAAACCTATCAATATACATCTTAGGCAATTGTAGTTAAAAAATAGCATACTGATTTATTTTTTTTAAGTAAAAGTGCTCAAAAAATCTATTTAGATATTTTCAAACATTTGAAAATAAAATATTTAATAGTATGTGTGTGAAATATAGCAATGAAACTTAATCATTTTATTAAGATAGTCAATCAGAAATAAATGCAACGTGTATATAAACTTAATTTACTAATAACTATAGAAAAAAAATATATAATATTTACAGTAGAAAATAGTTCTTTTACAGAAATATTGTTATTCAATTTGGTAAAAAATAACTCTATTTTTAGCAGATCTTTCTCTTTTAACCAAAATTTGTTTTCAGATACAGTAAATGAGAAACATGATGCCAATAGTAAATCAAAGGAACAAGTAGATTCATTAAGAACAGGTATGAGTTTAATCCTTCTCACCTCTATGTGTATTTGTTGCTTTTTTTATTAAACTTAAACTGCTTTATTAATTCCAGTAGCTGGGGAGCTGCCTCGCAATAAATAATTTTTTACTTTTATTCTTTGAACTTTACAGCTTTTTTATTTCAAAATAAACTTTTAAATCAAAGCACATCTATAAACAAACCTATCAATATGCATCTTAGGCAATTGTGGTTAAAAATAGCATACTTATTTATTTATTTATTTATTTTTTTTGGTGTTCGAAAAATCTATTTTGATATTTTCAAACATTTGAAAATAAAATACTTAATAGTGTGCGTGTGTGAAATATAGCAATGAAACTTAATCATTTTTTTAAGATAGTCAATCTAAAATAAATACAACATGTAAATAAACTTATAGTACTAACAACTGTAGTAAAAAAATAGCTAAATGTAAATATATGAAACTATATTTTCAATTCTTTGTTAGTTTTTTAAAAATTACTTTTCTTTAACTTTAAATATTGAAAAATATCAGTTTCTAAAATCAAACAATTTTAATTTGCATTTTAGTTGAATATGTTAAAGAAAAATTTCTGTTCTCTCTTTAATAGTTCTAGAAAAGTCATCGGAAAATCAAATAAATGAGCAGCCTGCATTTACAGGACATAACAGTCCTCATATTTCAGAAAATTGTAGTATGTTGTTATCAAGTTCAATCCTAACAAGAACTGATGAGGTAGAAATTCCTCCTACTCCTGAATCTGACTCTGACGGACGGACGGACTCTGAATCTGACGGAAGGCAATCTTCCGTGTCTAGCTCCAGTAATTGTTCTGAATATGAATTACAATATCAACCCAAAGCAATTAATTCAACTTTGTTCTGGAAGGAAAATTACGTACTAGGTAAATAATATTTACAGTAGAAAACATATTGCTATTCAATTTGGTAAAAAGGAACTCAATTTTTCGCAGATCTTCTCTTTTAAAAAAATTAATTTGTTTTCAGATACAGTAAATGAGAAACCAAGGAAACGAGTAGATTCATTAAGAAGAGGTATGAGTTTCATTCTTGTCACCTCTATGTGTATTTGTCGTTTTTTTTTTTCATTTACCGTATTTTTCGGCGAAAGCGCCGCTTCGTCGCAAGCGCCGCACATCGATAAAATTGAAATTTAAAAAAAAAAAGTTATTGTAAGCGCNCTTCTAGGGCAGGTTAAGAAAAATACGGTAACTTAAATTACTTTGTTATTAGTTCCAGTTGCTGGGGAACTTCCTCGCAGTAGATCATTTTTTATTTTTATTCTTTAAACTTTGCAGCTTATTTATTTCAAAATAAACTTTTGTATTATGTGATGTGATTAAAAAAAAGCATTACTTTTCCCATTCGTTGTAAAATCTTTTATTATTGTTATGCCTTATTTTTTATTATGACCTTTTTTTTTTAAAGTATGGATTGAGTAATCTTTAGTTTCGAATGAATTTTGATATTTAAAACATTTATTTTATGCAAATTTATAACTAAATTGACAGATGAAAAGTGTTTAGTCTCCAAAACATGACATTTATTTCAAAATTATGTTAGTGCGAACTTTTGACTCTTAATACTTGTTTAATACAAACTATTTAGATTATTAACTGGTTCAAACCTTTTTCTTCTGGACACTGCCAAAAAAACTTTCTAGTCGGACTATAGTATCCCAGTAAAGGTATTTTATTTTTTCTCTTTTTACCTTTTTTTGATAGTTCATTTACTTAACTTTTTGAGGCACACCTGCAAAAGAGTGTTTCTCTTTGTTTTTATAGTTTCATATTTTAGAACATAAAAGTTTTCAAATATGTGACTCTAAGCCTATGAGCCACCTACAATATTACTACAAAGATATTAATAATTGATAAAGTTATGTAACTTTCTCAGCATTTTGACTAATTTAAAATTAGACCATGATAGGGCAGTGTTTTGTCCACTCCTTATACATTTATCTTAAGGTTCTTGGAGGTTTTGATCAGAAATTATCAGCTATAAATGTTTTCTCAGAAGGAATGTATATTTTTATTGTTTTTTGCTGCTAATGCTTTGAAAAGAGAATATAAATTCTGACTTAAATAAATTGTAAGCCTGTTTAGTTGCAGGCTATTAGGTTAAAGTAACTAATATCTTATTGTGTGTATTTTTTTATGAACTACAAGGAGTGATCAAGAGGTACGAAACGACATAAAAACGTAGCAGTTAAATATTTGCATATTCCGCCATGGAAGAACGTAGCGAGACATCTCGGGATGCGATTGGAGTCTCTGACTGAGATCGGAGCATGCGCGGACGAGAGCATATGCTCTTATCAAAAGCGGCGTCCAAATGATGTGACAGTCCGTATGAGGAACTCGAGCACAGAAAAACCATTAACTCCCATGTATACTGAGAGGCACTCCGACGCCTACGCAGGTCCAAAGACGGGGGCTGCTCACGGAGGGTGTGGTTCTGCTCCATGATAACGCTCGTCCACGCGTCTACAGAGTCACGCACATGGAACTGGCCAAGTTCAAGTGGGAGAGGTTGAACCATCCGCCCTACAGTCCGGACATGTCGCCCTGCGATCTCCTTGCGTTTGGTTCACTGAAGAAACACCTGAAAGGGAAGCGCTTAGACTCGGACGACGTATGCAAGGACGCTGTGAAGGACTGGGTATCGTCATGGCCACAGGAATTCTGGTAACAAGGAATCTTGCAGCTTGTTCATCAGAGGTATTGTTGTACTCAGGCCTATGGTGTATATTTCGAATAAAGTCTACATTTGTACCCACCGTGCCATTTCGTACCTTTTCATTTGATCACCCCTTGTAATTCATCTCTTCAGATTAAAGCATTTTTTAAAAAAAATTTCTTTGCCCAGTTGTAAAAAATTCTGTATCAGTTTGACTTTTAAATAACTTTTTCTTTGACATTGAATTATTTTTTAATTCCATTAGTTCACTCACTTCCCGATGTCTCAGATTACACCCAAATGCTAAGCAGGATTGATGCCGAAGAAGTGTCATCGGAAGAAGGTTAATTATCTTGACTGTTGTTACTGCTCTCAATGTTGTTATTGTTATACTAAACTTGTTTTGTGTGCTCTAGGGTTTGTGTACTCTAGTTTTTGAGGTTTTATATAAAATTCTTAAGCAAATAGTTTAAGCAAATTTAAATTTTTTTAAATAATTTTTTTATGTCTAAATGAATTGTTTCTGAAATTGTCTACTAACTAACATTGTTTCTAAAAAATACTTGAGCTTTAAAAGTTTTTTTCCCTCATTAAAATTGGGCAATATTGTAAAGTTTAAAATTACAAACAATAGATAATGTCTATAAAATTTCTTAAAATTGAGCACTTCTTAGTTACTAAAATTAATTAGTTTCCTTAGTTTTGGTAAAATTTGAATTATGTAATCACTTTTACTGATTGCTATATGAAATTGATAGTTAAACAATACATAAATGTTGCAATATATATCCTTTTTTTCCATTTAAACCAGAGTTGGTAAGGTTTAAGGCAGAATGGTTTAATCCACGGTTTAAACCACCCTGTCCAAAGCTGTTTTAAACTGTCCAAAACCCTTTTATTTAAGTTATGTCACAATTTTAAAAAAATATGTGAAAAATAAAAGATTAATTTTTAAACAAGAAACAGAATAAAGACAAGTTTTTATTTTATTATAAAGGTTTATTATTATTTTTAATATTGCATTATTTATTCTTATTTAAGAGGTAAGGTACTTACTTTTGTTGTTCAGTGAATTGTGGAGCTTCAAAAGTTATAAATCTTTCCCTATTATATATCCCTTAATAAGTTAAAGCAAATTGCTTAAAAGTATAAAAAATTTATTAATATATGTAATTATTATGTGTGCAATGGTCACGCCAAATTTTACCTTTTACCAAAGTTCAAGGTTTTGGACACTTTAGTCTATTTAGGATAGTTTAAGACAGTAAAACCCTCGTGTTCTGTCCAAAACCCCAACCCTGATTTAGACAAATGAATGTGTTACAAAGTTATATATTTTTAAAAAAATGTATATAACTCTGCTTCAAAAATTTGCAAGATTCTATTATCAATCTAGAATGTTAATTTATCTTTTCAGTTTTTAGGTTTTGCCATTTTTTATTTAAAAGTTTGTTTCACACAACTTTAAAAATTATATAGAAAATTAAAAGAGAAATTTGTTTTTATTTGTAGTCGTTCTTGATTATTGTAAACATTGCATACTAACATTCTCTGTCTTGTCCAGTGGAAATAAGATAAAAGGTTTTCAAGAACATTTATTTCTTTTAAAAAGTCATTTTTAAACTTTTCCTTTATTGCATTCATTACAAAAAAAGTGATAAAAGATTGACAAATTCTTTTCACTTTCTTGAGGAAAGTCACTTTACTTATCTGTAAGAACGTGTTTAACTTATAATTCTTTCGTATGTTAAACTCATCCTTCTAGGGCAGGTTAAGAGATACTACTAGGGCTGCATGGCCAGACTTTAAATTCTTTTTAAGGCTCTGCCAGGGACCCAAAAATAAAGAAATGTAAAACTGATTTTTTTGAACTTTCAAAATTTATTTAAATGCATTCTTTAGTTTGAATTCAGACTTTTCCCCTTCTTTTAAGATCCTGATGATTTTGTTAAAAAAAAAAACTACACATATAATTTGGTTCTTTCTGTCAGGCTCTTGTAAACATATTAAAATTATGATCTTGTTTTTGTGAAGAAGACTAAATATTAAAACCATATCCTGCAAGAAGTTGTAGTTTTAAAATTGCGAGTTAGAGAATTCATTGACTACATTTTTTTAAATGATGTTGTGAAGAGTTTATTTTTTTAAATAAAAAGTACTCCCTTCACGAAATAACTTAGAATATTTTATGAATGATTCGTTTCTACTATAAAATAATTTATGAAGGATTCATTAACAGACCCAAATTTCACGTAAAATGAAACTTAAAATTTCCCAAATATTTAAATAGTCATGTTCAATTTATGCTTTTCTCAATGATAATGTGTTAAGTAAATTTTAATGACTGTTCTCCCCAATTTTTTTTCTTTTCTTTCTTTTTCTTTAAAAAATAAATCAATAATTAAGACTTTTATAGGAACTTAAAAATTTCAAAGAGCAGTTCTTTTTAATGTTTTTGTAAATTACACTTGGCTTAAATTGAATATGTTTAAAAAAAAGTTTCTATGTGACTGATAATTTTAATTATAATAATTTTAATTTAATTTTAAATTATATTTTAATTATTAATAATAAGAAGCTGCCGGCTTCTTCATAACTTGATCCATCCCTGTTCTCATTGTACTACTATTCTCCTGACTCCCAATAAATGGCACTCAAATGATTATGTTTGCTGAAATTTAGTAACCTATCTTTTCTTTCAATTACTCTTGCGTGTTCTGATATCACAGTGTTCGAGTTAACCCTTTGTTTACAGCTGGTACGATAAGTGAACCAGAATGACTTCATCAAGTGCTATAAGCAAAAGGTTAAATGTGAATTGTTGTTTCCTCATTAATTCACAAAGTTTTATTTGTGTTAATAATTAGCTTGAATTTCCATACAGAAAGATTAGTGTTGTTAAGGCAATATTTATTATGACTATTCCTTTTTAAAAACTATTAATAATGATTCCACTAAATAATTTTTATTTTTCAGATTATGCTGTTTCAGAAATTGATGCAGCCGTTAGCTCAGATAATATTGAAGTAAGCTATTACATTATAAAATATTGATTATCATAAAATGGAGTTTAATGTAAAGAAATGTTACTAAATTTTAATATTACAGATTCACAAATTAGCATTATGAAATCTTCATGATTTGGCTGGGTTAGTCTGTTTAAACCAATGTAGTTTTAAATAAGATTTAAACCAAACAGTTTAATTTCTTTAAAATATTCTTTTTTTTTTTTAAGAAAAACCTTTTATTAGCTTACATTACTATTATTTTTATAACTGCTATAAGTTTAAATATAACCAAATAAAAGAGTTGTGCAAAATTGTTTCAATTTTTATTTTAAGCACTTCAATGAACACTAATATTTATTTTTAAAATGTTTACACGTCAGTGCTCTTCTCTACATATAAATAAAAAAATAGACATGAGCAAATTTAAAGATGAATCATGAAGTCTCTAAAAATGTTTAAAATAAAGCAGACTATCTCCAGCTTTATGCTCTTATAGATTTTAAAATTATTTAAATAATGTTTTTATATGATGAATTATGATCAAAAATTTATTTTAACTCTTTTGTTATCTTGTTAAATAGTAAATTGTGGGTGAGTTTTTAAAAATGAACACATCTTGAAATGCATGTTTGAGAAAATGGACACATTAAAAAATTGACTTTTTCAGTTTTTGACCCAAATTTAACAATTAAACAGGTAACAATAAGCGTAATTATTGTGGGAAAAAGTTCTGGTCTTCAGAGTCAGGGTGGCTAGGTATATTTCAGGTGTAACTTTTATGGTGATATCTTCGCAATAAAAGATAACTTCGCAATAAAAGAGTTTTAAAATTATCTGTTCTTGCAATGTAAATTTATTACCAGTATTGTAAATTGGTACCCGTTGCAACCTCAGGAAAATAACTGTAGACTTTTTAAGTCCTTTCAACAAAAGACACTTAATAAAGTGGTTTTTGAACCAAGTGGTTTTTGAAAATTGCTAACATCACAATTTTTACATTTGCTGGATCATTATTTAAAGAAAGAAAAATATTCATAAGAGAAGTTGGAAAAATAAAATGAAATGTTATGTCAAATTTTGTTAATAGTTATGTTAATTTTTGTTAACATGCATTTTGAGCTGTGTCCATTTTCGTAAACCCTCATTTCAACTGACCTATGTCCGTATGTTAGATTTAAAATAATGATTTTTAGAAAAAAAAATAACAAATCTTGTACTATTAAGCTAAGCTGTTTCAAAATTTTGAATTGATTTCTTTGTACTGTTTATTTAAAATTTTAATCATATTAACAATTCATAAATCTTAAAAAATTAGAATGATTAATCATATTATAAGCAAGTATAGTTACAAATCTTCTATGATTTTGGTTAAATGATTTCAAAGTTTGATCTCTATCATTTTGTTTAAGAACAGGAGAAATTATTAATTCAATAAGCATAAATTTATCAAAATCAGGAATTAAAGGAGCATGCCAGTTTACTTTTGACGATTATTTTAATACTGTATAGATTTAATCATAAGTTATTGGAACTCTTTTTTTTATTATTATTATCATTATTATTTAATTCAGAAGATATTGAAATTATTAATTTTGAATCTTATCTTTAAGTTGAGAGAATATTTTCTGATCAGGTTTTTTTACTTTGCTTTGTATATTTTAAATTTCTTAATCTTTATCATTGCTTCCAATTAACCATTAAATTATAATAATGATCATATACTAATTTAGTTATGTGATATGATTTTATTAATGTGTTTGGTATCTGCCTAATTCACAATTCTTTATTAATTTGGTTCAATCAGTAATATAAATCTGATGAAATAGTGTCTGAAGGAAGATCTTAATAATGGATAGGTGAAACAGTGGTTCCCAAAAGGTGTTCAGTGGTACCCCCGTATTTCCATGGAAGTATTACAGGGATTGCAAGAGTTAGAATTTTTTTTTCTAACTAGTAATGATAACATTTATATCCAATCAACAATCCATAATTTAATGTTTCGGTTGTTTATATGGAATTATTTAGCTAAAAATGCCTATAAAGAAAATAGCAAAATTTAAAAAAAAGAAACATTTCTCAAACAATATATTGAATAAATTATTTTTTTCAATAACAATCTATTTAATAAATTACAAGAATGAGCATTTATGAGAAATTAAGTATTTCTCGTTCAGCTTTTCAATTCAAAATAAAATAACTAATTTAATTTCAAAAAGAAAGATTAAGGTATCAAAGAATTGAGTGGGAGTCTCATTGATTATAACAATTTGTTTAAATTCATTTTATCAAACATACTCGCCAAGAACAAATTGATATTATTAAACATTTCATTCGTCACATAAAATAGTTTCAAAATAATTGGAAGTCTTTTTTTTTTTTTTTTTTTTTTTTACATATATAAAATGCTGGGATTATGCTAAAAGAATCTCGATCATTTAGGGTTCCAACGCCGAAAAAAATTGGGAACTGGAAGAGGCAAATATTGTACAAATGTTATGATCTCTATTAGTAGTGGTAATTCTAAATTCAATATTGTCGATACTCTTGAAAAAAAGCTTTAAAAAAATTTCCTCTTTTTCTTTTATTGAAACATGTAGGGATGCCAGAACGAGGAAATTATCACTTAGAGTATGAAGGTCCTACAATTGTCTTGTAAATCTTTTTATTTAATTGTTAAATGTTTTTCCCTGCAAAAGTTGTAAAAAAAAAAATACTTAAACATTGAGAAAGCTTAAATTTCCATTAAAATCTTTCTGCAATGACCTGCTATTTCTAAAATTTATTGACTTTATCAAAAAGTTTTCTTAACCTTTATTTAAAACACAAAAGCTTTATTTACAAAAATAAATGTTTAAGTTTTTTTATGGAAGAGTTGAGCTTTTACTGTATATAATTTATTGTGTTAATTTTTTTTTCTTTTACTTCTACTTTAGGAAATTGATACACATGATGATACACTCTATGGACATGTTAATGAAGCGGAAAAAGTTATTGCTAGCAGACAAGTTATAATTGAGAATCGGAAAATATCTTCAGACACTAAATTAAAATTGGGCAAAAAACAAGAAAGATTAACTTTTAGGGAAAAAGAACCAATTTTACCTGAATTAAAACGCATCCTAAATAGAAAGAATCTGAAGACTGTTGATTCTTCATTAAAAGGTATACTTTTTTTTAATAAATTTGTTTATTTTTCATTTTTTTATAATTATTTCATTTAATCTATAGAGAAATGTTTGATCTACCTGTGAGGAAACCAATTTAAGCAAGGTTTTGAGTTCAATGACTAAATTCTTTAAATACTTAAATATTTTTCAGATATTATTGAATAATAAAAACCATAGTTTACCATCCCGTCCAAAACTCTCTTATTCTGCCCAAAACAATTTCGATAAACTCCTCAGTATGTAATTAGATATAGTAGAAGTTTTATTTAAGCAATACAAAAATATTGAAAATATTAGTTATAATAATAATCTAACAACTTATTAGGCAAGCTATTATTAAAGATAAATCCATATCTTTAAAGAATATTAATTTAAAAAAAAAATATTGTTTCATCCTCTGGAAGTATAGTTTTTTGTAAAATGCTAAACAGTTAAAAAATTGGTAAGAACTATAGCATATAATAATATATTAATCAAACTGTAACTTTTAAATCAGAATTTCATCTTTGGCATATTTTTCTAAAAAAAATAAATAAATAGCTTCATTTGCTATAATTTTTAAATTACAATTAATTGTAGAATTTCAATTAATAAACTTATGTTTAAAATAAAATTTCCATAAAAATTATAATTGCATACTTAATTTTTATATGCAATAATTGAAAGAGAGATAACAGTTTAAAGAGTTACATATAAAGTTTTACTTATTTTCAGAATTAAAAGTTATGAACTCATTCATAGCCATTATTCAATCTGTTCAAGAGGTTCAAAAGTCCAACCCGGGATGAAAATATTTTTTTCAGAAAAAATTTTTTTCTCAGCATATCTCAGAGGGACCACATCTAAACCCAAATAAAAGTTGCAATTCAAAGATTTTTCGGCCTTCATTAATGAAAAATATGGAAGACTAGAGTTTTCCTATTTTATTTTGACTTGATGTCAGTAAAAAACACTTTCTTAATGTTTATTTTTCTAGTTATTGTTATCTTGTATTTTGCAGACTAATAATTTTATTTCAAGAAATTTTAAACAGGTGCAATTCTGTTAATTTCTTTCTTTAAAATGAAGATATTTTTTTTCTAATAATGTCATTTGCAAGTTGATCTTTATTTGTTTTTCATGTGTTTCTCATCCTTTTGGGCGAAGCTAGTCTGATAGTATAAAATTTAAATTAAACTTAAGCAACATGAAAGTTTTTATGTACAACTCTCTTATATTTAAACCTTCAAGTGTTGAGCCCCTGGATAAAATTGTACAGAAATTTTCCTGCCATGCACTATTTTTCTATTCAATGATATTCATAAAGAGGTTTTCTGATGCAAAAAAGCCTGCATTTGAAAGTTTGGATAAAACCAAGACTAATACTCAGAAAGATGCTCAATGTTTTAAAATTCTGCTAAATATTGGTTTGATTAAGCTTTTTAATCTCTAATTGATTTTGTTGAAGTTATAAACGAAATTCAATTTTGAAAGTTATTGATAGAGATTGAATCTCTGAATTCTGCGAACTTGATTTAAGGTAATTATATCAACTGAAAATACTTTAAGTTTTGTTGATAATGTGCAAAGACAATTACCAAATATTTTTTTACTTAAAATCTTTATTACATGCACACATTTTTAAGGTAACATTTGTTATTAAATATGTATATGATAGACAACTAGTTGATCTCTCAAAAAGGTTTTTGTGTGGCACAAATGATCTATACGTTAAACTTACAAAAATGTTAAACCTTCAGCGAAAAGTTATTTTGAAAGATATTTGTTTACTTTGGATTTTGGCACCAATTACTAAAATGTTTAATTTGTAAACATTTGAATGATTATAAATTAAAAATTTGATTATTAAAAATTTACTTATGTAAAGTTAACATTACCTAAATAAATTTTTCATACAAAAGTATTTCCCTGGCAAAATTAGTAGTAAATTTCTGAAAAGAATAGAATTAAATTTCTTAATACCTTACTAACATACCTCAGTTTTCTCTCAGATAATTCTACTTATATTATTTCTTTGAATTCGGAGTAATCAATACATTTATCATCACAAAAAGTGTTGGATTTTATTATTTTGAAAAAAACTCAGAGAAAGATCGTGAAATTTTTTTAAAAAATACCTTGAAAATCGGGGGAATGGCTTAATATGAATTTCGGGTACATATAAACTCCTTTTTTGCAAAAAGTGGTAAAAATTCTGACAGATATTTTATGATGTTTGATTTTGATTCATTTTATTTTATGCTAATAAATAAGTATATTCTCCCCCTCCCCTCGCCAACTACATATTGATAAAAATGTTAGATAGGTAGAAAAATTAAGGAAACATTTTTTCCCCAGGATGCAGCTTTCCTTTTAAAAGATAATGATAAACTAGATGATGCTTTTTTAAGCAATTTCTTGAATCTCCACGAATACCACCACTTATTAACAATTAAAACACATATATTAAATATATGTGTGTTATAGCTGTTAATAATTCACCAGTGGAAAGAAACAGATTTAAAAGGTTTCAGACTACCAGTTTATTAGTATTACTTCTGAAATGATATCTTTCAAATAAGTAGCAATCCTGCATTCATCTCATCTCCAAGAGTAGTTTTACATGATGATATTGTCTCATTTCTTAGTATAAAATTGATAACAATGAATATTTAGATAAATATATCTATTTATTCAAAACTTCTTTTTGGATGCATATATAACTTAATTTTATATTAAACTTCTTTTTTTAGGTGCAAAAAGTTCTAGCTCTAGTTCATCATCTGACTTTAACAAGCTTTGTAATACATTGAAGTTAATTAAAGATAAATTAGAAATTTCTGAGGAAGAAAGGTAAGCGATATTTTTATTACTCAATTAAAATTACTTTGTATTGAATTTTAATTCTTTAATTTTGTGAGATAAATTTTAATTCTTTATTGTGTTGTTTATGCTATTATTAACACTAACAAAGATAACTTTATTTTAAAACCAATTTAACGTACTTTTATTTTAAACACTAACCTTCAAAAATATTTTCTTTTGATTCCTATAATCTTTACTGTGTGTTTCTATTTGATTGGTGAAAAAAATTTTTTATATATTTATAAAAAAATTTTTATTTTGGTTGGGTTAGTCTATCGGATCTAGTTATCCGTTCATAGCATATATATATATATATATATATATATCATTTTTAGTGTTAAATTTTACTCATTGTGATTTTACATTCATAACGACTTTTTGCTTAACAAGAATATAATTTTACTTTTTACAAGTATAAACAAATAAGTTACATTTTTATCAAATGAGTGAATTATTTTTCTTGACATTTAAAAGTTTTTAAATAACTGTATAAAAAGAAATCTTAAACAAATTTCTTTAAATATTTCTCTTATTTATACATTACATTTTGTTGCTATAGATCATGCCAAAGTTCTGGAATCTCTAAGGGGACAATGGAATCAAATTTTGTGAGAAATCCTTTTATTAGTTTGCAATCTACTAAACAGCCAAAATCTATTTTGCGTAAACCCTCACATAGTTTTCCAAATGATAGCAAAGGTAAGTTAACTTTTTTATCCAGCCCATTAGTCTTTAAGAAGTAAGTTGTATAGAAATAAGACTATCAAAACCAGTTTGTTTTTAATAAAGTACTGAAAAAATTTCTATTACGTACTTTGCATAAAATAAATATTGAGCACACTGCTTATTTCTGGGTTCCCATGGGCTCAGGGAAACATGGAGTTATCAGGAAATTTTATTGGTGAAAGGAGATGGAATAATAAAATTTTTGGGCAAAACCTGAAAATATCCTGCAACAAATCTAAAAATTATTAATTTCAAATTTAACGGTAACAATAAGCAGGCAATGAGTTTCAAAATAAATGAGTTTAAACTATATTTATTATTCTTTTATTATTATATTTATTTTTATTGCACGGTGCAAAGCGTTTTTAAAAAGTGTTTAAGGGGATTTTCGTTTTTTGAAAGCCCTTAAAGTTGCTTTTTTCATTGGGGTTTTTAAAAAGTGCTGAATTTTCTCTTTTCCAAAATGGGGATTTTTTTCTTTCCCATGTTCATTTTTGTTACAAATTATGCAAAAAGATATTGTTCATATCATTATATTCAACATTTTCACAATTAATTCAACCCCAATCTATTTCGGCATAACATCGGTCCCTAGCATAGGAAAACGCCATTTGTTTTTACATGTTAAATAAAAAACCTGCAGGTCCGCGTCTGCTGAGCTGGCTTCAGTGAGGATGAATTCTGTCCTCTCATGTGAAACTCTGCTGCATTTTGCTTGAGATTCTCGATTTCAGACTTCAATTTCGGCCCTCTGAAATTGAACCGAAAAAGTCTCTAAAATTTCTGTTGATTATGGGGACCAACTAAACATAGTCAATATTTTTCCCCTAATAGCCATACAAAATCTTATTTCTCTTGTTGATTTTATCGTTGTTGACTCTCCATCGTCTTCGTCCCTAGCAAGCTAATGGCCTTCTCGCAATATTCTATTTATATATCAGTACCATAATCTTTGAACTTGACTTGGGGATCATTCACTGATTATGTATTTTCATGTGGGTCTTAGAACAATCAATAATCCTAAAGCTGCATCACCTCTAAATTTCCATCTCATTTTTATTCTTTAAATTTGAGAATTATATTGAGAATTTTAGGTGTATTATTTATGCTGCACCAACTGCATAAAATTTTTGTAAACTTTTATTGTACTTGATTACTTTTTTTGCTTATTATTTTTTATTAATCATTGTATTCTGTATATTGAAATATCTATATATTTAATTAGTATATATATTAAATATATAATATGTACAGTAAAGCGCCGATTATACGAACCCTTATTATCCGAACTATGTCCAAATTCTTTTTTTAAAATTTTTTTTATTTGAAGTTTAGAATATTTTTTTTACTTATCGACTCGACAGTTTTTCTATATTTAGAGGAATAAATAATATCCACTACATCTGAAAACCATATTTAATTTACAAGTTAATTTGCAGTTTTCTTATAGTAGCCATACATGTATTGCTATACAGTTAAACCTACATACCCCTTTAGACCTCTTCAACTGAAAATTATCTTCCAAGAATGCGAGCTTCATTTTGACAGTCTACACTGGTTGGAATGCGGAAGGAGTTTATGAATAGATAAGTGCTGAAGTTCTACAATTAGTGGATTGGTAGTTGTCACATATGGCTAATGATTAGTGATTACAGTGCTTGGAATCTTAAATCTTGGAATAAAATTCTTAACAGAGAAGCAAACGAAACTGTAGTTTCTGAATCAATAGATCTTCTGGATGAAAAGATGCCAGGTTATGCAGCTGAAGAAATAAAAGACTAGTGTCAAGGCACTGAAAACGACCCAGGGTTTCAAATTTTGAATGAAAATCAGAACCCCACAGACAATCAAGTTCAAGATAGTCCTTCTCATATGGAAGCATGCAATTCATTAGATATTGCAATGAATTGGCTAGAACGTCAAAGTGATGTTGATCCAGCTCAGTTGATTGATTTAAAAAAAATAAGGGATATGGCTGCTCAAAAAAAAGCATCTTCTTTGAAACAAAAGTCTTTGCTTGATTTCTTTTGCATTGGAAAATAAAGAGAAATGTGGTGAAATCAGTGATTGACAAAAAAATATTTAAAAAGCTGAAATATGATAATAATAATTCTAAATGAAAAAAAAGTTTTAAAAAAAATAAGTAAATAAATGAAAAATATTTATTTATTTTTCATAAATTTTTTTTTTCATTTATTTTTTATTATTTTACGAGCTATTTTAGATAGTACTGCCAGTCCTAAGCCTAGAAAAAGTGTGAAGGGAAGTTAGTGCTTAAATAACAATCATTTAAACTAGATTTTAAACAACTTTCTAGTTATTCGAACTTTTCATTATCTGAACAGTTCGGCAGTTCGGATAATTGGTGCTCTGCTGTATATATAATATTATTATGTACATGGTCACAAAACTCAATTAGCAAAATTACGTTAGTATTTAGTGAGAAATTAATTACTGTACTTTTGAAATGATCTGAAGAAAATCAATAATCCTAGTAGATTTTTTTATTATACATTAGAATGCAAACTAAGAACAAAGTAAAAATTTAATGAAGATATTGAATAAAATTTTTCAGTTTAATAATGATACTTTTTGTTCCATTTTCAATGAATTTGAATTATACATTTACTTTGCTTCCTACTTCAGCCATGTAGTTTAAAATGTATTATGATTTATTTTTAATATTTCAATTATAATTATATTTATCTAATTATGAACTGAAGTTCTTGAAAGTATATAATAGAAAAATACAAATAAATTATATTCTTTATTTATAAAAAATAAAAAAAAAATTAAAAAAGAAACTAGCCTAACTCACTAGTGAGTTAACAATGCAAAAAATGCTATATTTCAAAATTTCTCAATATATTATTTTTCAATTTAAATACTGCTAATGGAATATTAAAAAATTGTGAAAAAGAAGTTATTAATTGAATTGGGTTTTTATCTCATAAGTTGACATTTGATTTTTGTGAGTTTAAATCTGGTGTTAAAGTTTCTTTACAGACTTCTTGTTTTCATTACAACGGTATTCGATTAAAAAAAAATGCATATTTTTTTATTGTTTAGTGAACAATTTAATGTATTACGGAGGACCAGAAAGTAATGCCATTTTGGCGTATTAAATATTCTTTAGTCTTAGAAACCAATTAAATTTTTTTTTCAATTCATTTTCGATCCGCCATTGAAAGGTTCTTGCTAATGAGGGTGAATACATTACTGATACAAAATAAAATGTAGATAACAAACATCAAAACGACATTGCTTACTGGTCCCCTTAATAAGAAAGGATCATGCATTGCAGATATGAAACATTACATTTTCGAGGTTCATTTGTGTTTCTTTAATCCACTTTAGATGAGTGAATCATCATTCTTTATGTGTTTCATAAGTCAAATTGTTACAATCATGCTCTAGAACTGAAAATATTTAATAACTAGAAAAATATATGTTAATGACATGTCCAAATTCAATCAGGACTAATTAATATAACTGCGCTATCTATGTATAATGTTTTTATTAGCAGAACCAGCTGGAAAATACTTTTCTACTCTATAGAGAGAGAGCAGAACATGGAATTTAAATTCTTACAGTATTAGCCAGTCTAAACCTTTGGCTCACAACTATTTTCATGAAAGATATTTAAAAAATTTTGAAATGTTAATAGATGTAGTATAAAGAATTTTTTGGTATCCAAAATAATAAAAGAATGTAGAAACTGAAAAATGGAAACATGTTTATTGCAAAGTAATAATATTAACTTAAGGTTTCAGTGAGGTGACAATAGTTTCAATATCACACAATACACTTATTATAAAAATAAGACAATATCGGAATATCAGAAATTTTCTTATACTTAAAAGCACTATTCTTGCATAATGCCTTTTTTCGGCACTAAAACTCCTCTTGCCATTCTGTTATTCTTTAGACAAACATTTTTACACCAGAGTCAAACTCTATTACTTGCTCATTAGCCTTAAATATTTGGCCGAGGGACAATTTTGCTAACTGATGGAGATTAATATTTTTTAAACTAAATATTATGCATTTCTAACTAGTTTAATGGTAAAGGATATCAAGTGAATGGGACAGTATAAATAAATATAATATTCTTTTATTTTTTTTTAGAAAGCGGAAATACGCCTAGTTCAGAGTTTTCTATCATTGATTATACTGCTCAACAAAATGTTCCAACCAAGTAAGTATAATGCCAGTGTAATTAAAATTTCTTAATTTCAGAAACAATTTTTAGCTCTGATAAAATATGTTTTAAGTTATGGAGTTCAGATAGAACTATTTTTATATTGATATTTTGATTTTGATAATTTTTTTAAGAAAAAAATTTTTTTTAGTTAATTAAATGGTATTTACTTTTTGCCTACTTCTTAATTATTTGGCATAAACAATTCAAAATAATAAAATTAAGTATTATGTTTTATTATTTATTTTTGTGAAATAAATAATATTATTAAAATTATTGTTTTTCATTTGTTTCAATCTAAATTTAATTAAAATTAAATCATTGTTGATTAAAAAATAACTATATTTAGTACCTATAATATTAATTTTTACACAAGATTTGTCATCGTACCTAGCTCCTAAATAATCAGATATGAGACTTAAACTGTAGTTAAATTAATTCAAACTTTTTAATGTTGTGACGCTCTAATAAGCTTTTTTTTTTTTCCTTAAGACATAGATTTTTTGAAACCCTCCAGAAAAAAATATGGAGAAATTGTTTTATCTGTTTAATGTAAAAACGTATGTGAACAAATTTTTAATAGAGAAAGAAACTCAACTGTCCCATTAAATATATAGGTAACAAGACTAAATATATAAATCGCTTATACAATAATAACTTATATTTTTTTAATATATATATTTGTTTTAAGTCTGAGAAAAAATTTATCTTATCTTCATATTTATTAATGTAAGAATTTTAATTGTGTTACCCTCTGATTTGCTTCCTCTTCTCCCAAGTTGTGAAATGCTAAATTACCTTTTTATGTATAAGTTCTTTAATATTGATACAAGCAATTTTAAATATTGATAGTATTAGTTATTCAGGGTGGCCACCCACCTGGAAAACCTTGAAAACCTGGAATTATCAGGGAATTTTTTTATACTGGAAAAAACCTTCTTATTAAGCANTGGAAAAATCAGGGAAATTTAAAATCTGATTTGAGTGGCCACCCTGGTTATTATTCTGTTTAACATTTTGAATTTTTATAGCAATATGACTGTTCCTAGACAATCAAGTTATTCTGCTCAAGATGTTAGTTGCTTAAATAAAAAAGGAAATTTGTTACTTGGTTGTTCTGGTACAGGTCCTGGTCCTCCTCCTCCTAATGTAAGTAGAATTTGTAGGAAATTTTCACATTTTTTTTTTTATTTTATTTCCTCTTTAAGACTGGCTTGCACTTATGAGTTTAACTTTTTTATGATTAATGATGGGCTTTGCTTCTTTCTTGTTATCTCTTACAAAGGAATTGCTTAGCAATTAAGTGGAAGCCACAAATCCTAGGATTATTCTTATTATTTTCTTCATATGTAGTTATGTTGGTTTGAAATGGTGTCATTCATTTAGTTGATGTTTCCCTTAAAATTATAGATATTTATTAGTTTCTAATTTTCTTCAACTTCTTACTTAAAATGCATCAAAATTTGGGTTAAATTGAAAGGTGTATTAAATATTTACAATTTAGATAATGCTTTTGAAAATTATTATATGCAGTATTTATATACAATAGAAAGTCCCATATCCGGAATCGTTGAACTTCACAACCCCGGAAAATAGATTTTTCCGGATAATAGGTCTTTAAAGTAAACAGGTAAAAAAAAAATTCTTCATTCGATGACAAATAGACAATAATTAGCGTCAATTTCAATCTAATCTGTTGGTCATTCAAGTAAATTAAACCGGCCAGAAGATTTCGCTAATCTAAAACAGAGTGCCTGGCAGACAGATTTGTTGCACATTCAATAAAAACAATCTTTAACTTGAATTTTATTCCACTATTTCAAATAAGTAATTAAGTCCCAATAAAATTTTATAAAATCTTCTTCTATTATGTAAAAAAATAAACGTAAATTATATCCTAAAAAACATTCACAAAACAGATAAGATATATTACCTCAGTCCATTAGCACCCTTCGATAAAGTCGCACATTAATAACCTACAACCATATTTTCAACTGACCGGAACGAGATAAAACACACGTGTCAGTCAAACTGAATATCCTGTGTTGTTGTTATGTCATCCGCATCGCCGATGTGAGGCCATCCACAATGGGCATAGGCATGACATCATGGGAGAAGAGAAGGAAAAAAGTGCATAAAGGACACTCCGTTTTTACAACATACTCGATTAGCAATGATTCTGCTGTGAATCTGTGTGGTTTTGCCGATTTTTTTTCGGTAGCTTTTGAAACGGGTTTTTACCTTGTTTTTTAAATCTCAATGTTTTAATAGGATATTATTTTTATTTGCAATTATTCCGCAATCTAACGTAAATTTTCGATTGCTCATTTGTGGAATTGCTTTTTGATATCTCGATTTGTAACACTTTTTATTGCAATGTCAGGGTTCCCACGGTCCTTAAAAGTCCTTAAAAACTGCTTAATTTTTATTTTAGAAAATAAGGGCCCTTAAAAGTACTTAATTTTGGTATAAGTTTTTTAAAAGTCCTTAATTTTTTACCATCACTAAGGATAAGCAGAATGTTGCATAAAAATTTAAATATATTCAACTAAAAGATCCTCAGATTTTAATAATCATTTTATTCAGTTAACATTGCAAATTAATATACTGTTTTTTAATTTTTGTTCAATTTTTGGTTGCTTTAAAATTAGTTCATGTTTTTCACCAAAATGTTTAGTAACATTATGTAAAGTTAATTCATAATAACATGTTTGGCTGGAAATAATTTTGTTAAAGTTTATCATAAAAGTAATGATAACACGTTTGCTGGTCTAGTAGCGAAATATAAAAACTTCCTGTAATAATTTTTCAATGTTTTTGCCAATTTTCTTTATTTACTTTTTTTTAGTATGCATGAAAAAAATTGCTTTTATACATGAAAAAAATTCTTTTTTTACTTTTTTTTTAGTATACATGAAAAAAATTGCAAATCTTAATTTCTGCACACTTAATTTTACAATTCAATTTCAATGAAATCATTAAAAATGGAATACAGATTAGTTTAATGTGTTAACTTTTATAATCTAAATGACGTTAACTTTTAACAATCTGAAATTTTTTTCTTCAAAAAACCCGTCCCGAGTTTGCAAAAATAGCCTGATACTTCTTTGCCGAGCCCTGTTAATTAATACAATTATATCAGTGCTTACATTGTAATAAAATTATTTATTATTATTGTTTTTTTATTGGTGTTTTTAGAAAGGTAAATAATTAGCACTGTCACTGGTTGCATAAGTTCTTAATTTTTCAAAGAAGTGCTAAATTTTTTCAATAAAAAGTCCTTAAAAGTGCTTAATTTTTGCTTTGCTAAAAGAGTGGGAACCCTGAATGTGGTTTTCACGATCCCTGCATACTCATCCCTGCATACTTTATATATTATTCAATTACTAAATATTAAAATTTTTAACTATTGCTGAAATTAATAAATGACTTCTATTAAAGCATTGATAATTACTTAGCAATAAATTAAATATACCATTACAAGCTATTAGATAGTGTATTGGAAACTAGTAGATTACTAAATCGCTACTATTAGAAGTTAGCCAGAAAATTGATTTCAGTACTGTAGCCTCAGATCTACTATATTTGTCTTTGTGTCTGAAAATTGACCTTTATGTCAATGTGTAAAAATAAATCAAACAATCATAGTGCAATTGAATTCCACCTTCCAAGTTTTCCATTTTAAATTCAAATTCCCTAATCAAATCCTATTAGAAATTGTAAATTGTTTTCTAGATTGGAAGTAATACCTTAAAAAAATGCTTTTATCTTTTATATTCATGTATCAAAATTAAACTATTTTTGACTACTTTATAAAATCTACATTTACTTTTGCAAAAACATTTGCTGATTCCTTTGTTAAAATATTTCTGTGTTATTTGTTCCTGAAATCCTGTATTATTAATTCTAGAATCTGAAGAAAGCAAAGAGAAATCTGGAAAGAGGTAATTTTTTTTTCTTAAGTCTTTGTTCAATAATGCAAAACGTAAATAATTAAAAATGTAATTTCTTAAATGTATATTTATGTTTATATTATATTTAAAATTTGAGTATTATCAGGAATAAATATATTTTTCTTCATAGTTACAAACCCTTTTCTTTTATTGATAATAAACAATAAAATTTAATTCATGTAAATTAAGTTCATTTCAATGGCATTTTTGCAAAAATTAGAAATTTTCATGTCTTTTGAGGGGTCAAAATTAACTGTTTTTGAAGTAAAAAGTAAAATTTTTCATTTAGATGAGTTGGCTATTGTACTGTATGAGTTGGTATTGGTGTGAAGACTCACTGCTACAAAACTCAGATGAATATAATAAAACTTGTTCAAGAAGTTTCCATAGGCAAGAAAGAAAAATGTTTTAAATAATTAAGCTTTTTTAATCGAACAGACGAACAATATTTACAAAGTGGATAATTATATAAAGTGGATAATTATTTTTAAATTATCATAAATAATATAAGAAAGATTTGTATGTTGAAATTCTTCATTATATCATAGATATGTTGAGTAACATATATTGATATTTGACTTAGACATTTACTGACTTAAAGATTAGTATAGAAAGTACATGATAAATATAATAGCTGAGGTTTTATCTGCAATTAGGTTCTAAGGACTTTGTATGGTTTTTTCGGAATGTCCAGTAGATAGCAGCGCAATGCAATACAATTTATAATCTTCGTAAAAACATTTTTTAAGTTCTCACAAAAATACTCTATTAAATAATTTGAAAATGTAGTTTATCCTTTTATTGCTCCAAACTTTTTAGCTATCGTTCAAGTTTCATATTTCCATTCTTATTTAAAATAAAGTTTTGCCTTTTTTCTTTAAAGAATTTTTTAATTATAAATTATTATTAGTCTAAAGACATCTTTTTTTATTTAGATAATGATGAAAGCGAGATTGAGATTCGAACAAAGAAATCGTAAGTATTTTGTTGTTTCAGCTTTAAAAGAATTTATTTTTGAATCCTATAATCTTTATCTGATTTTGTGATAATAAGAGAGTTTGATGTTTGAAATTTAATTGATTCAATTAGAAATTTAAAACCCTAATATAAAGGTAAAATCAATATTTAAAGTTAAAATAAATCATCTTTCAATTAAAATATATCATATTCTGCTAAAGTTAATTGAGCAGAATATTGACTTTTACAACATCATAATAAAGGCTCAATAGTGATATTCCCTGAGCTTCATCTGTAAATGCAGTACTATCATAATCCCTATGACAGAATTTTTTCGGGCTTTCTGCGACAAATCTCTCCAGCATTAATATCTTTCTGCAAGATACTTTTAATAATAACAAATATATATGTTACTAATTTAAAGTAACAAAAGCGTGAATTGCAAAAGAAAAGAAACTTATCGGAAAAAATAATGTAATTTTTAAAATTTAATATGTAATATTTTTTATTCTATTATTATAAGCTATATTCTCGCATTTTGTAGGGAGAAAACACACTAATTATTTCCTTTTTCTTTCTTTGTAAGTCATCATCAAATTTAAAAACAAATTAAAAATAGTGAAATCCACAGCAGTAACTAAAGAAAAAAAAAAGATCGACAGCGAAATCACGCCAAATCGAACTCTTTAAAAAGGGGGGTTAAAAATGCTTGTTTTCATTTCACGATTCAGCTGTTATAATAAATAATATCAGATTAAAAATATCAGGTTTTAAAGACTATGTGGAAATCAATAGCAATAACTGCCAAAAAAATAGAACGAATATTTCTGCAGAAAAGGAAACCAAAATGTTTACTTCATTATTCTCAAATGAAAATAGAAAAATTTACAAGTCTTTTTTTTTCCCACTCCCATGCACAAGAATGGCATATAATTTTGAATATAATTCTGAAGAGAAGATAGAAGCTTTCGAAAATTTTTGCAGAAAAGAAATCCAAAATTTTTTGAACAACAATCTGAAAAATCTTTCTGCAAGAACTCAGTAACATTCTGCGACAATGTCGCCGTGTCGCCACGATTCTGCCACGGGGATCATAATAAAAGCCTCTCTTAGCCTTAAAAGCATTTTTTCATCAGGTTGCTCATGTCACTAGTATTCCCTTTTATAAACTCAGTATATTTAATCATCTGGCCTAATTTGAAAGATAATTAAACTAACATGGCAAATAAAACTGGATACTATATAAAAACTTAATACTATATAAGCTACAGACCTGCCAACTCATTGGCTTTTGTGTCCAATTTTAGAACCTCAGACTACCTAAGTATTTTCTCAGTTGGGCACCTGCACACTTAGCATGTATCTCTTGAAACTCTCTCCTTCATATCGGTGGCGTGATTTAAGTAGTTGAGTGTATTTGGCTCATCGTTAGAGTTTTCACTTTTAAAAATAAGAACTTTTTATAAAATGTCTGATAAACCAAGAACTTTAAAAAGTATAACCCTTTTAACAAAGCGTATGCATATGATTTCTATTTAAGAGTGATATCTTAATTCATGCTAAAGTAGATAAATTAAATTTTATTTTAATTGTTTCTTTTTTAAGCTTGATAATCTGTGTTTATGAAATTTGAAATAAAAGATGGCAAAACTTGCTTATTGGTATTCTAGAAACTTAGTTTTTTGCTTTACACTAATGAAGACATTTAAATTTTCGGATCTATGCAAAAGGGTGTAAAGTTAGTAACTCAAAAAGTAATGCCTACAGTGTGTTAGCCAAAACCGAGACCTAATTTTACTTTTTACCATAACAAATTTTGGAGAATTTGTAGACTGGAGAAACAAACCAGATAAAAGTATCTGCAAAGTTATCATATACTGTTTTTTAAAAATTGCCAGATGAGTCACTCAGTCTGCTTTAAAATATATTATTTTGAAATAATCTTTAAATATCAATAATTTTGTCTTAAGTATTTACATTTAACAGAAAATATTGTCAATATTTGCTTTGCCACTCAACTCCTTAAAATTGCTCCAAAAGAATCTTAAAATAAGAAACATGCCTTTTCAAGGAATATTTATCTAAGAATGTTTCAATAATTGTAATTCAAGAACGTTTAGTATTGCAACTTTGATAATTTGTCTTTACCGTGCTCTATGCGATTCCAGTAGTCGGTTCCAACGTAAATGTTTTAGTATAGTAGTACTTATCCTATGCTACTAATTCTATTGGATTATGCCAGTTTCTCCTGATTTAATGAAAAATACTCTTGGTCTTTATGTATATTTTTTCAAAATTCCTTAAAGTTCTAATAGTTTCTTAAAGAAATCCCTTTCAAAATGATTTTTTCCTGCAGTTTATTGCTTGGTTGAGTACTTAAATTAGTACTGCTATATAATAAAGTAAGCCTCTTTTATACTTATCAATTTGAAGCTTTTTTTTAATGTTGTAAAATTTCCGTTTTCATTATTATCAATTTAAGTTATAGTCACTTGAAGTTTATACCAAGTTATGTATGTGGGACTAGGATATTAATAAGCTAAAAAGTTTTAAAATATGACCTTAAAAATGCACAAAAAATTAATTCGAAAAATTACCTTATATTGAAAAATATTCTTTAATTTTCAATACAAGACCCTTTTTTTTTATGTCCTAACCTGTTTTTTTAAATTCATTGAAAAAAAAATTTTTATTTGTGAGAAAGATAAATGTAAATAAATACCTGATAAAAATGGATAAGTATTTATTAGTCTTTAGTTACAATATTCAAGAAAATAAGAATTGCATAGAATTACAAAATGTTTTTTGGTATTCTTAAAATCAAAAATATGCCTTTTGCCTGAAAGTTAATTCTTTCATCTTGGAAAATTGCAATCAATAATAACATTTGTTATTGGAGCATACTTAAAATACAAGATTAAAAGTAAAATTGACAGTAATTTATAAACAAAGAATTAACTCACAAGCAAAACGCTTTGAAAATTAAAAAATATCAATCACATTTTATTTTTAAAAAATCTATAAATGCCCTTTTTAAGAAAAAAAGACCATAGATGCATTTATCATCATCCTGAGCCTAGTAGTTATTAGCTTATTATTTATTTATTTGCAATAGTAAATATGACATTTACAGTATATTGTGTAATCTCTTAGATATTTTTTTTTCATGTATGCTTCAACTACAAAAGGTAGATAGAATAACAAAATTTATGAACATAATATTTCCTAATTATAACTTTTGTATACTATTTTTATGTATCTGATTATTTATTTTTTTATGATATTTTTAGTAAACCAAGATGAAGTAAAACAAATATTTTCATGTTGATGGCACAAATATAAATGAGCAGAAATGTTCATAATGAATTACTACAGAAGAGATCCTTGAGGGCCATTTCAAGCCTGATTGCTGCTTGAGGAAAACCACATCTAGAGTGGTTTTAATTAGATATCACATGAATGATATCTAAGTTTCCCTCCCTGCTACAAAAGGCTAAGCATCTCACTGGCCAGGCATAGCTGTGTGGTCTGCTATAGACGATGTTTAACCTTTGGAATAAAGTCGCATGTAGGAATGCCATACTGTATAAAATCATACAGTTGGGAGTTGATTTAGATCATCCATCTGCTGGTTACTGATAATCTATTTGATAGTCGGTAATGAAGTATTTTACTTCTCAAGATCCTTATGCAGATCCTGGTATATTTTAATGCCTTATGTCTTCTGAAATTCTAATCATTTAGAAATGGTTTCAGAAACACTGTTATTTGCCTTTTCATTAATTTCTGTAGAAAAAAAATCAATTTGTTTAAATGTCATGTTTAATGTCCTAGCAAACAGTCTTGCAATTTGAATACTCATTTGTTTTTTAAAAAATATTTAAATATAGGTGGGAATCTACTTAAAAGAAATTTGGGACCATTAATAAATCCTTCGCAAATCATTTAATCGTCAAAGTGAATCCCTCACAAATTATTTTATCACAAGAATGCACAGATTATTTCGGTATAAAAGCAGACCCTTCCCAAAAAATATAATCCCAAAACTGGATCTCCACAATATTTTTTAGTTTAAAAAAAGTCATTTTACAAAACTGTTCGTTTGAAAAATGAAATTAATATTATCATTAATTCATAATTTGATTTTAGTACTCCTTGAAAAGCATTGTTTTGTGTGTTTTTTCCCCTTTAAAATGGGACTTTACTTTCTTGCATACATATAAACTGAATCATGTCAAAATAAGAAAGAATAGGATTCCATGCTAAGATTCAGATAATTAGGATTAGATTTTTCTCAAAAATTTTATATTTACGTATGAGTAGATTTTCTATATAATTTCCCAAAAACATGACCATTTACAAAAAGTTTAGAATCACTTCTTAAATATTTAATTAAGCATTTTTTCATGATACAAATTTTCTAAAAAATAATTGCCTTACTTAGACATGTATTTATTGCTTTAATGTTTATTGTGGCTTTTTTTTTATGCGGTTTTTATTAGGGATGTAACAAATAGGGATTTGGTCAAAAGTCGAGTATTCGACTGATTTTTCAAAAATATTCACACAAAAAAAACATTTTAAAAATGATATATTAATATTTTCATATTTTCGTGTATATAAATAAGTTTTAGTGATTAATAAAAAATACTCAAAACTTATCTACATTATTTGTGCGGGGTAAAGGTGAGAAAAAAAAATTATAATAGAAATATGTAATAGTTGTGTGTGTGTATGTATATATATATATACGTCTATTCTTTCATTCTTGGATTTCCTCTTTTTTACTTTCTGACTACTCTCATCCCTGCAGAAAACGTGATGTGCAATCCAATTAAACACTCAGTCCTTACGGTATTACTAAAAATAACTACAAACATATTCCACCTAAAGCCATGGTGGCTCAGGAGATAGATAACTCGCCTTCCAATTAGATGAACCGGCTTCGAATCTCAGCAATGGCTGGTGGATGCGAATTCCGCTCCCAGGTCGTACCGAGTGCAAGCTGGCATAAAATATCCTCAGTGGTAGGCGTATAATGGGTTTAGAGACCTCTGACCATCAGATTAACCATGAAAGGTTTTCCTCTTCATGCAAAGCAAATGCGGGTTAGTTCCATCAAAAAGTCTTCCACAAAGGCAAATTTCTCCCAACACTTGATTCAGGTGTTACCTTGTCTTCTAGGTTAGATTCAAAATTACAAGTCAACGTAGTTGAACATTGGTAGTCATAAACTCTGACAAGTTCTGGAGTAGAAAATCGGATTACGGAGAGCACTGCATGTTTTGATTTTATTGAAAAAGTAGCACTATAGAGTTATATTGATGGCTATCCACCCATGAGATTTGAAAACAACTAAGTATGGATTTTAGAGAAAAGCGTTCATTTTTTTTTTACCTTTCAGGTTTTATCTAAGGGCTATAAAATATCGGGTTAATTGGCCAATTTTAAATAGGGTCTACATTGGATGAATAACGTCTTTAAAATATCAGGTGAATTGTACAATTCTATATATGGCCTACATTGGTTAAGTAACGACNTATTTATTTGTAAAAAAGCATTTATTTTAGGATTCTAAAATGAAAAGAGATCAAAAACTTTCAATCTTTTAAAAATTATTACCCTTATATTAATTATTAATATGTTAAAAATAATTTTTTCATGTAATGTATCAAAATTATTATTCCTTATGATTGAGTTAAATTTGTTTCAAGTATTTTGTAATAATATTTAATCAGCTATTTAGATAATTTGGTTTTTGCCGGTTTTTATAAGGTTTTTGCCACTGTCCTGGCAAAAAACCCTTTTTGCCGGCAAAAATTCCAACCCTGGCTAATAGCATAATAATTTGATTACAATGCCCATTACAATTATTCTCATTTTGTTGTATACATTTTCAATCATTTTAAAAATTTATTGATTTTTAAACAGCCATTTAAATGTACAGTGCTTTTTTATTTTTTTTAAAGTTTTTTATCCAACTGCTCTGGATATGGGACTTTACACTGTAGTTGTAACATGATTGCATGTAGACGATTAAATTCTTCCCTCTTCATTTTTTTAATTGACTGAGCATTTTGTGAAGATGAAAGGAATCCTATCACCTGTTTTTTGTGTTAAAAAACTGGTTTCCCACTTTGATTGTCTAAAAAAGATTTCCTACAAAAAGAAGTTAGCTCCTAATTTTCTGTTTTCCGCTCAACTGTATTTCTATTCTTTGAATAATATAGTAACTGTTCGGAACTGTGTGTTCCTCATGCTCTGCTGTTAGTTTATTGAATGTATTTTGTGTACTCTCAGAAAAGATAATTTTGAAATTTTTTGTCTTCCATTTAAGATAACATAAACTGCCTTGTAATTCATAGAGTTCGTTTTAAAATTCATCCTTAAGTTCAAAGCATCTTAAATAGTAGTAATAAATGAGATAGATAATGAATAAGATTATGATAATGAATGAGATTGCTAAAAACCGGTGTTGTAACTTTTTTTTTTTTAACATAATTTTTGACATTTAATTTCAGTCTATATCTGTAAGGGGTCTATGTAAGTAGAGGCTGCTTAAAATGGTTTAGTAGGAAAAGAGTATAGTAGTTGAAGAATTTAAAATGTCCTGCAACTCTCTTTAAAAAGCCTTGAAATTTGCTGGTCCCTAAAAGACAAACTGACTCAAAATTTCGAAAATAAACTCTTAAATAAAATTTTGAGGGACCTAAAATTAGCAATTTTTTGTTTAGCTTTATCTAAGTTTGAATGTTCTACTTTAAAGTTTTGTCTGAGTAAAATACATTTATCTTCATTTTGCAAAGCTGTTTCTTTATTGATTTTATTCTAGTTATTCAAAACAATATTTGTGTTTGTTATGCTATGACTGTTCTCAAATCTTAATGATTAACTTTCTTGTTAGTTGCTTTTAATTTTTAAAGTGTCTTATTAATCCTAGGCCTATGGCATTATAATTTAAATGAATTTGAGGGACTGACTGATCTGTGTAAAGATATTTCTGTTGCAATAATTTTGAATATATGAAGCAGTAGCCTTAAAATTATTATTATACCTGATTATTACTTCTAGAGTACCTGAACACTATGCTGATTATTTTTGTTGTTTGTCTGGGTTTGTCAGTCATTCCTGTAGTTAGTTTTAAAAATATTTATGGAGCTAATTAGCTTGGCAAATGAAATCTTGTATCATTAGGTTTTTAACTATCTTACCTATTAACTTTAATTATAAAGTTGAAAACTTCTCACTGGCCTAAATTATGAGTACCTTTGTTATTTGATTGTAGTCATTGAATAATTATAGAGCTTAAAAACTATTTAACTGAATAAATGTAGCTATCTGTACTGTAAAAAAAAAAAGGAAATGCTAGATAACTATTGATCTAATATTAAAATTTTTACATTTGAGATGTATTCTTTATGATCCAGGGAGCAAATCTGTGATATAATATGCTAAATAATTAGTGTAAAAGGATGATAAAGTCACAAAATTGAATTAAACTTCAGAATATTCTTTTTTTCAAAAAACCCAATATAACAAACTGGAGGAGAGTCTAAAATTAAAATCCATTAACTTGCTGATACTTTTCACCATATTTCTTTATGGAGCCTTAAAATATTTGTAGCACTTTATTAAAACTCATTCCCAGTACCACTACTTACTCCAAGAGAAAAAGTTTTTGAAACAAAACAGAACCATGCTACTACTAGACTAAATCCTTATATTGAATCAAGGTACCTGGTTTCACCCCAGGTTCAGAATAAAAAATAAAAGTTCAAATTGAAAAAGTTGAATTTTGCTCTTTTAGATGTACCATATAGTAAATATGTTTGAAATGTACCAAATTTATTGAAATCAAGCTAAAAAAAAATTTACTTAACATTATATTTTAAATTAAATCGCAAAGATTTGAATTAAATTATAAATTCTTGGTAAAGAGTGTGAAGATATCAAATCTAGGATATTATAGGGTGACGTTACACAGAACTCACTGCATTAATCTTTATAAAAATTAATGTCAAGCCCTCAGTTAAAATATTTTTTTCACTGATAAAAAATAAGTATTTTTTGTTCACCTTTTGGAATTATATGAGAATGCCTTCAGGCACAGGAGTACATAGCTGTGAAAAAAATTATAATTTTTCTGGTATTAGTTTTTCCTATAAGTAAAAAAATATGTAAAACCATTAATATAAACTATTTAATTACTCCAAACCTAATCTTAAATTTAAACAACGGGAAACTTGTAGCACATTTTCAGACATTAAAGTATGTATAACTTCAAAAAAAAAAAAATCAGATTACCCTTGCTAATAATTTCTGCTAAATTAAATTATGTTATGCAAAAAATAATAATATAAAATACTTTAAAAGCTGATGAAATGCATTTCATTTCATCTTTCAATTTTTTTATTGTAACACTGAGAGTTATACTCAACAAAAAATTTCCTGTCACAAGAAGCAATAACTTGTTTTTATAGTATAAAGAGATTTCTTAGTATAATTAACTGCGTACTCAAATTAGAATATTTCAGGTCTTCACCAAGAGCCTTTAAGATTAATCATAGTTTAAAGAAAATCTGATTTTTTAGGACAAAATTCATTTGTGCCTTTTTTTCTTCCGACTGTGCTTATCTTACCATTAACACAGAGCCTTCCCTGTAATTAGTTTTGTTGCTGTGTGGGAAAAAAAATTAGATAATAAGCATACTACCTTTCATTTGAAAATAAGTATATTCTTTACTCTGTTTAGTGCCAAACTTTCATTACTTTTTCACAATTTGTAGAGGGGGGAGGGATAATAATTTCTTTTTTAATATCAGATTCTTTTTTCATTTATTATTAAAGCTATTTATGTCTTAAATGAAAAATTACCCCTGCTGTAAATTATAAACAGTTTAATAGTTATCTGTGAATTTTATAAATAGAAGGTATTATCACAAAGTTGTTAGTTCATCTTTTTAAAAAATTTCAACTTAATGTCATTGTTTGTTTCTTGTATAAAGCAACTATTTTTGCCTAGGTATGTTAGATTTAAGGATAAAAATATTATATTATTTTCTGGTTATCTTTACTGTTTTATTGTTTTCAAAATTTCTGAGGAGCTAGTTTTAAATTCATATTGTTCAGATAATTTATTTATTATCATTATAGCTAAAAATTATTGCTATTTTTTTAGTATCACTAAAAACTGTAAACTATTTTCTTTTTAAACAGCATTTTCAATTTTCCAAACAAATTGTGAAGTAATTTGAATATTTGAAATTAGAAACTATTTAAGAAGGTTGATTATTTATATTATTAATTTTTGAAAACTGAGGTTTAGTTGTTAAAATTGAATTCTCCATTTGAATTATTAAAATGTTCAAACTTCGAAGAAAACCTCAAAAATAAGGCAAGCCTTATTTTTTTTAATAATAATTTATTAGTGAAATAAAAATTATTGTAAATTGAATCTTGTACTGAATTTTCTAATTTATTTTAAAATTAACTGTATAAGAAAAATATAAAATTACAATTTTTATAAATTTTATTTTTATTTTGAAAAATAATAATATGTGCATTTTACTTGGAATTAATTCATAAAGGCAACTGAAAGATTAAATGGAAAATGAATTATAAGTTGGATCGAGATAGGTATAATTTAAGGTTTCAAAACTCATCACTTTCAAAAAAAACTAACTCACAAAACCCCTTAAACTCTTCCACAAAACCCTAAGGTTCTGTGGAGCACCAATCAGGAGCTGATATTCTATGATATGTATGACAAATGAACTAAATTTTTTTTAAATTTTCAATCTTATGAATTATATTTTAAAAAAATTACTAAATTTTAGAATAAGAAAAAGTGGCTGAAACTTTCATTACTTTACTATAGGTAACGAAAATATTTCACCTTGTCTCTCCCATAGTCAATCTAGTCTTCATTTGTATTTTCCTTTTAAATTTTTGTAGTGTATGTGTGTATTTGTCTAGTATTGTGTAAATATTGTATTGAAATACCTTGTATCAATTATATTAATTAATTTATATTACTATATGTGTTTTAGATATTCAAACATTGTGTTTTAAATAATTAACATCATAATTAATAAAGTTGGGTTTTGGCCGTTTTTAAAAGTGTATAGTTGCTAAATAAAATTGGGGGGGAAAATTATTACAGAAAGTATAGCCTTTTAACTGTCAGACTATTTAAGCAAATTGGTACAAATATTTTACTGCCAAGTACGCGCAGTTACACTATTTAATATCATAAAAACCTGTATTCTATGAAAAACTTGGGTAATACAGGGTTGACAGTTAATAAGCTTAACAAAGAAGAAAAAAACTAGATAGCTTTAAGCATTTTTAAATCTTATATTTTTTAGTTATGACAATTTATCATCAATTTAAAAACTTATTGTTGCACATATTTTATGTGGAATTTTAAATTTCATCTGTTTATAGTTTCCTTATTTTGGGCCAGTTGAGAAATTGTTATTAGGAATGTTAGAAATAATTTTCTTTTTGTAAAGGAAAAAAGTTCGTATGTTTGCGTGGTGACAGAAATGTATTGTGGTTGTGATCTCTTTATTGCAATGTTTTTAAGTTGTGTGATATGCTGTTACAGTGCACAAATGAATTTCACTGTCTTGTACTATACTACAAACTGTTTGCTCAAAGAGTTTTATTTTTTATTATTGTTGAAACCAAAATTTTTTTATGGTGAGCAATGTTGTTGAATAATATACAAACACTCATAAATATTTAGTTAAATAATGGACTAATAAAGCAGCAATTTTTTTTTTTTTTTTTGTCTGTAATTATATCATAATTAAATGAAAAACTACTGATGTACCTAATCACAATATATTTTTACACCTTCAATGCATGTATTGCATATACATCTCCATATTGAATTCTAAGTTTTTAGTCTTACTAATGAAACAGGTACAAAATGTCTGAAAGTTCAAAATGTTAGAATGATTTCTATAAATTACAAGTAAGAATCCCTTAAAAAAATTTTTAAGTTTCTGAGGATTACTTACTTTAATTGTATGATTATATATAGATATTTTTTATTATTATTCTTTTCATAAAAAGTGCCACTATCACAGTGAAGCATTTTTTTACTTTAAATTTTATTATTATTTACTTGATGAACATTTGTTTGAAAAGTTTTAGCCAGTAATTAGAAGCAGTCAAAAATAGAAAATTGTAGGCTCTCAATTTTTAGCAACTTCATAATTAACTCCATTTTGTTTAAAAGTTTAATTTGAATTCATTTTTTTATTTTATTATAAGTGTTATTGGATTGAACTGAAAGCCTCTAGTTGAAATATACTTTTGAACTATTTAAACCGGTTTTTTTCCTTTAGTTCAATACTTAGTTAAAAAAATTTAAAAGGGAAGTGTACTTCATATAAATATTAGATGCTTTGCTTCAAGTAAAAATGTTTTTTCATCTTAAAACTTTCTATAAACTCACCACCAAATGTGTATGTCATCTAAAATAAATTGGAGAATGATTCTGTAACTTTGCTTACTATCTCAGCTAATCAAATCAATGTATGGAACTTATTATGAACAGTACTAAGATTGTAAGTCATTTAACTTGTGATGTAAAACTGACAAGGGATTCTCAGTTAGGTTTGCAGCTAAGCCTTGCAAGTAAATTTATTTGACATGTCTGAAATTCTAATAATAAGAAGGTTAATTTAGTTTTAGTTTTGTCCTCTTAAGTTTTGAAGGTCTTATGTATGTGTGATTTTGTATCTACATAAAAAAATAGTTGTAATGATCATTTTAAATTAAAAATTATCTTAATTTTTTTTTTTTACTGAGCCTACCTCGTTATACTTATCGTATGCCTTTTCGCTCTAGTCATGTAATATCTTGTTTTAGTAGCTATCAGAACAAAACTATTCGTTAATGTTTGCTCAATCATTAATAAATATAAAAGGTGTGTGAGAAATAATTCGAACAAAAAGTACACATTTAAGTTTTAACTGACTTAAATTTTTCATGAAATTGAATTTTTTCTCCCACTTTATTTTACCTAGTTTTCAAAATTTATTATACTCGTGTAGTTTATTTATATAAGATATGTTGAAAGCAAATCAAATTTGCTCTCGATTTTTCAAAAATTATAGCTGTAATGTGAGTTTTATTTTTAAATTGTGAGAATCAATCATTTTTCAAATTGTTAGTATGTTTCTAAAATTAAATAAATGCAACTATAAAATACTATGTTTAAGTACATTTCATTAATCTATGTATTCAGTTCTTTTATTATTATTTTTGTTCTCACTGTTTATGTAAATGCATTAACTTATACTCATATTTTTAATTTTTTAGTTTCTGTTAATATGAACGGTTATAATCATGAAATCTTTTATTTATATAAAACTAATTGATATCATAATCACATATTAGAACATTTTTATTTTATATTTGCTCTTATTTATCAGAATTCATGAAATATATTTTTGGTGTTGCTGTTTAAAGAGAATCCAGTTATCAATTCATAATATTTACACCGAAGGAATCGCTAAAACTTATTTTTGATAACAAACTAGAATGCAGAGGGTATCATAAATGTCATGACACACACAATATTTCCTTCCCAAAAAATCTTGTAAGTTTTAATTCTTTGGAAAAAATTTCAAATAAACCAAGTATTACAGTTAGCCAAATTTTACTGACATCCATCTGAATCAATAGCATGCAGTGTAATATTTAATATCATGTCGAGTAACTTCGTTTTTTTTTTTCAGACATTTATTTTGCTCTCATTGAATAACAAAATTATATTAATTTATTATGTATTCACCACTATTATCTATAACCTTCTCCCATCTTCCTCGCAGTTTATCAATTCCTTCCTTGCAAAATGTGGTTAGTTTTGCCTGGAAAAAAGTTTTCGACAACCTGCTTGACTTGCTCTTCAGAATTGAAGGTTTTCCATTCAAAAAGTATTGTAAATGAACAAAAAAGGTGGTAGTCTGTTGGAGCAAGATCCGGGGAGTGAGGTGGATGTTTTCACCCTTGCTGTATGTGGTCACACATTGTCCTATAAAAGAATGGGGTTATTGTGATTGACGAGTGCAGGACGCTTTTAATGTAGTTTCTCTTGCAATCTTTTCAACTGCTGAACGTATCTATCCACAGTAATCGTTAAATTTGACTTCAACAACCCATGGTGAATTATACTTTGACAATCCCTCCACAATAAAATATTTTTGCCGTGGATGTTTTCTTTTCGGATCTGGTAAGGGTGGTTGATCCTTATCAAGCCACTGTCTTCTGCTGACTATATTCTCATAGCTTACCCATTTCTTATTGCTTATTACAATCCTGTTTAAAAAATACTGAATTTTTGACCCGTGAGAGCAGGCAATTGACATGTGACCTTCTTTATTCCGTTCACTGAGATTGTGAGGTACCCATGCTCCTAACTTTCTGACTTTCCCTAATTTCTCCAGGTTGCGATTAACAGTTGATTGTGATGTATTCAATCTTTCTGCTATACCTCTTGTTGATTGACGTGAAATTTGCTCCAATATTGCATTTAAATGGTTATCATCAAAGTTGGAAGGACGTCACGCCCTCGGTTCGTCTTTTAAGGTTGTATCTCCAGAACGAAATTTTATCAACCAATTCTAACTGCCTGATCAGTCATTAGTCCTTCACTATATACACTGCATACTCCTTATCACTATTGCCTTATTTAAATTCCCAAAGCATTACATGACGAATATGTATTTTTTTACTCTCTATTTCAGAGGTTAAAAAAAATAGTTTAACGTAAAGTGTATCACACAAAACAGTTGACAAAAAATTAACTGAAGCCTCGTCTATATAGTGAAAACAAAAAGTTGTTGTCATGATAACTCATAGCGAGTAGATACGAACAATAATTCTACTTAGCTGCATCGAAAGTTACTTATGACTCGATCTAATAGCACCTATATTTATGAAAACCGGTACTACTTTCAATTTCACAACACTTATGTGTAATTCTAGTCATGTATAGATATTAAATATTTAAAACATTATTTTATCCAGTCAGTTTACTTTGAAATTAGCTTTTAGGTCAATTTACAAATAACATGTACTGCTCTTAAACAAAGAGCCAATAGTATGAAGTTTGGATTTATTCCTGTTTCCTGGTAAGGAAAGGAATAATTATTCTATAAAATCTTATGAAACCACAGCAATTAATTTTTTTTAAATCATAAAATGATGAGTAAAACATTATACACAATAGAGATACTAAATTAATATCCACGAGAGAAATAAAACACACACATAGTCGAAATCTGGTAGTCATTATCAACATTAGTTACGTTGTTTTATGACTGCCTCATCAAATCTAAATCTAGCCCTGAATTAAATGGCTGAATTCAAATTTATTTTTTAGGATATGGAAATAATAACCAAACCTAATGATTATAACAATTGTGCTGTGCCTTTCTCGCTTTGTGCCTTCATATTTAAAAAGAAAATAAATAAATAAGAAATTTTCTTATCTGTCAAAGTAACTACAAATTTTGTATTCTCAACTATGCAATTTTGACTTCCAATCCATTATATCAGTGATTAATATATTCCATCTTTTATTGATCTCTTCTTTTCGAATTTCTAAAAAAAATTATTCTGGTTGTATTTTGTGATATCCCTCTCAGCAAAGGCTAATTATATTTTTACAATATCTAATTAGCTTTTGCTGATTATATTTTGAAATCAGCAAAAGCTAATTACAGAAAAAAATTAATTACAGAATTTTTTTCTAAAATTAATTCTGTTGAACTAATTAGAGAAAAGCTAATTAAGAAAAAAAAATTACAATATTTTATATTTTGTTTAAAAAACAAATAAAAATTGATAACTGAGTTCTCTTGCTGTCTAAATATTATATCATCTTACCTCATTTATGAAAAGAATAAACTGTTTCGAGTCTTTCTTCATAATGCATTAATAATTCTTTCTTTATAATTCAATGTTTGTTGATTTTTTATAATTTAAATTTTTATGAATATATTTTATTAAAGCACTTTGTCGTGTGTTGTTATAAATGATTTTTGCTGTATTTTCCATAGACACAGATTTATGTCCTTTTTTTTTTTTTAAACAAATTTATGTTATGTTTAATGTTTACCAAATGGTGATGTCCAATGTTGCACCAATTTATGTGCAGTCATAGTGATATATATATATTATTTAAAATTGTAAATAAAATATATATGACTAAAATGTTTTGCTATTGTAAAAGAGAAAAAAAAAGAATTTTTAAAATGACTGTATATAATAAATTTATTTATTTAAACTATTTATTATTTCATTGAAGAAATAGTACATTCTTAATTTAAAAGTAAATATTTATTAACACTTAAATTGCGACTCTTAACAATGAGTGCAACCCAATATTTAAAGTAAAGCACTCCTGCTGGAGCCAGTTTTGTTGGCCAGGGCGGTCATTGAAGTTAAGGCTCAACAAGAGCATCATTCAGAAAAATTCGAAAATTAACCTTGCCTAAAGAACTAACAGTGCAAACTGAGTTGAGTAAATAAGCTATACTTTCAAGCAATAATTGATTAATTAATGTATTGTTCCCTTTGTATAATTCTAATTATTGCAAATTTCGCTTGAAAATTTTACCTCCCCAGTTTTTGTTTTAGAAGCATGAATTTGTATTACACCTGTTTTTGAAGTGATTTTCTTCGGAGTGGAAAAAAGGAATTTTCATTACGATACATTGGAATGAACGGTTAAATTATTCACTTTTTCTATACATATGGCAAAATCTAATTTTTTTAAAAAAATGAAAATTGAAATAAATTGTATTTGCTAAAATGTTTTGTACTGGAGTACAATAGTTTATCTACTTATTTATTTTATCTACTAAAATCAATTTTAAATAGTGAATTAAAAATTTAAACACACTTTTCAACCCAACGTTTGATATGTAGTGTCGTTCATGAAATTTTAATTAAAAATGAAGACCTTTCGGTGATTTATGTCAGAAAAATTAATGCTCGTAAGCTAATTTTACATTTTAAAACTTCTAACAAAACAGTGCAAATGGGTTAATCCAATTATAAATTGATTTAATAGTTCCGAAAAGAGGAAATTTGAAATAGAGACATTTGTGGAATTTTATTGCTCGAAATTATTTGACGCATTTTTCATTTTAACTATACTATAAAATATTGTCCTTTCCAAATCTGAAAAGATAAAATTTTATTTAAACTTTGAAGTACTTTATAAAAGAATAAAAAATTTGTAAGAATGTTCAATAAAAGTAGTTTTATATATATTTATACATAATCACTCGCGATGTGAGCCGTTGAGTTATCATCCTATAACACGAAATCATCACCTATTGACCAGCATAAGGGTGCACATAAACATCAAGGATGTCATCTCCATTGGCGATAGAAATAAGCTGCAGGTGGCGTGGAGCAGAACTCACTACCTATGGCAACACTTCGCTTGCTTTCACTAATAGCGTGTGGAGAGTCATAGGCGAAGAAAGTACGTTAGTTTCTGTCTTGACTTTCAAATAGGTTAAAAACTTTTAAGTTAGAATGGAACTGAAAAGTATATTGAACATAAATCTAAAAGAAAACATCTTGAAAATTTGAAGGAAATAAATTGTGAAAAGTATTGGGTAAGAATTTTATTTACGTTGCACTAGAACTGCACAATGGGCTATTGGCGACGGTCTGGAAAGCATCCCTAAGGATGATCCAAAGACGTGCCATCGCAATTGTGAACCTCTGCAGGGGGATTAGAAGGTATTACGAAAGGGGAAAATATATCAGTACATTCCTATACAACTGAGAAGAGGAAATGAGGGTCAATTAATGGAACCAGTCTTCACCCCCACCTGGCATATTCGAGCATTGCGATCGCGAATGCACGTGAGCACTCACGGTTCCACGTAGAAAGACATGCAGATCTGTACGTCAAGCCTAAAAGATACCACCCCACAGACAGACACTTCCTCCTTGATGCATGTTTCTCATAGATATTTGATGGATGATATCTGGTTCCAGGTTCTTTCCGAATCAAACAAAGCCTATTATCAGTTTGGGTCCCGTGGTGAACTGATCGTAAAGACACGGTTCCCAGAAGAACACCGAAGTCAAGCATCACAGGCTGCGATCAGTAAGCGGGTGGGTAACCACCTTGATCAGCCCGCGAAGGGACCGAGGGTGCTCGGTATTGGTCCTCGTTAAACTGTTCTACCGTAAAGTGCTCGATCTCGCACGTAGGTCGTCGGGTTACCACATCAGGGGAGCCATCCCATCTGCAGAGGATCAAAATTGTGATGTCATGTCTTCGGATCATCCTCAGGGATGTTACCCAGACCGTCGCCAATAGCCCATTGTGCAGCTCTATTGCGACGTAAATTAACTACCTACTATCGCATTGAAGGCTAAAACTAGAACAGCCCTCCATTGATCTGTCATCCAGAGGACATGTTGCTGCGTCCACCTCAAACGTTCCTTTCAATGGCGTGGCGAAAGTGGCATGGAGCAGTTGCTTAGCAAACAAATCACCTTCGTGGAGTCTTATACGGACAGTAGACGTTGACACTGATGTTCCGATGACTGCACTGTTTCGAAGTTGCGAAGTCTCTCGCAATTCACTCGCTTGCGACCAAGCATACAATTTTATGCTCATTGCGAATGGCGTCATTCCATTACAGTGCAGCGCCACTAATTTGACTGAACAACTCTTATTTAAAAATATATTTACATTTCATTGTAATTGGCTTAATTCTGGAAGAGTTATAGCTATTTTTGTAATTTTTGCCTAATGTATGATAGCCAGTGTAAGGCTTGACAAATTTAAAACAGAATTTTAATTCAAAGATCTCAGATATGATCGTTGAAGAGAAGTGTTTGCCTAAGAAGATATGAAATTCAAAAATCTACTAAAAACTATTTTAACTAAATTAGTTAAATAGATCAATAATTAAAATTAGAAATCGGAAATTACATTAATATTTTTTAAAGTTAATAAAATCATAATGAATAAAATGTAAAGATAACTGTAAGTAATATAGAAAAAGGCTGTATATGAGTACTACTTTCATACTAAATATGTTTTCAGTAAATGCAATAAGGTAATTTTTATCGTGTTGGTTTGTTGACTTTATTGCACTTTACAGAAGTAGCATAAACAAGAGTAGTAAACAGAATATAAATATTTTCTTTCAATAACCCAATTATTTAACTAATTAAAACGTCTATTAATTATATTTCAACTAATTAAAACGTCGTTGATGATTTAATTCCTTAGTAAAAAAAGGAATTTTGTTTTATAAAAGAGTGATAAATAAATTTTTTAAATGTAGTTTTTACTTCAAAAACCAAAAAAAAGAAATCTTTTTGTTTCGCACAACTCTCTACCTACGGCAACACTTCCCGTGCTTTCTCCATTAGCAAGTGGCATAGAAGGAAGAGTGTCAGTTTTATGTTTTATTATATAATAGATTAATCTGCATATAGTAAACTTTATATAGATTATAAACTTTATATAGTTAGGAAACTATATAAAACTGAAAACTGCATTGAATATAGTTCTAAAAGAAAGTGTGGAAATTTTAAAAATATTTTTGACAATTAAATACGAAAAATATTAAGAAAGGGGAAAATATCGTTGTATATTCCTATACAGCTGAGGAGAGGGAAGGGGGGGTCAAGAAATGGAACTGGGTTTCTTCCTAGATGGCGGAATCGAGCGCTACCATTGCGAATAACTCAAGAAAAGACTCACTCGGAAACGTTTTAATACATTTTCTTTCATTTTAATAAACAGTTAATCAAACAAATCCTCAAAACATTGTTTCATATATATAGCCTCAAAATATTGTTTTCATATGTATGTTCAAAAATAAAGTTTCAGTTTTGATATAACTTTTGAAATAAAGCAAAATACTGTTTCCAGACGCATAATTTTCAATTGGGCTAACAGTGGACTGGTCGTTAAGACGCGGTTCCCAGTAGATCACCGAAATTAAGTATCGCTGGCTGAGGTCATAGGTGACTGTTTAAATGAGCTTGCGAATGGACTGAAGATGTGCAGTGTCAGTTCTTTTTTAACTGTTCTATGCAAAGTGCTCGGTTTTGCACGCATGTCGTTGGGCTAACAAAGGGGGAAAGCCATTCCCTACACAGAGGATCAAAATCGTGATGGCATGTTTTCCAAGCCATCACCAGTTGCGGATTGGGCAGCTCTAGTGCGACGTAATTAAACTAAAAACGACATAAAAAAATTTGGACCCTCAACCTGAGTTTTCTGAGGGACCTCTATACCTAAAACCCCAGATACCCGGAAGGAATCAGTCCGCACCTGTTTTGAAGCTTCAAAATATGATACGAAGATTGAACTGTGAAATGGGTAATAAGATTATTAGTTCAATATTGGTAATGAGATAAAACTTCTCACTGAGTAATGAATGAAGAATCTTAAGATATTGAAATCATTGCACACAAATTACGTTCGTAGTTATCGAAGGATTAAAAATTATTAGCAGGTGTCTCCACTTCATACTTCATAGATATAATTACTTCATTTGTAATGTTTTTAATGGTAACTTAAGTCTGTAGGCTTAAAAATACTGTCGTTAAGTAGAGCCAAGACAATGTGAGTACATTTACATCAATTTTAAATTGGACCTACTTCCATTTTTTATTGCAGATTTTTCTCCAGAAAAAAAAAAGTCTACATTTACAGGTAATTGCATTCTGGTTTGCAGATGGTGGAGTTGAATTAATATAAATAAATAAATATACATACATTAAACAAAATATAGTTTGATAATTTGAAATAAAATTATAATTTAACATTAAAGTCATGCTTGCTTCATCCCCTGATGCTATTATAATTATAGAGGGATCATCAGACAGATTTACCTATTTCTCGAGATATCTATATTTTAAATTCCATTTGCTTTACTATAAATACAGTACCAGTTCTAGAACAAAATGCGAATATCTAATCGAAATATCCAATTAGGATTTTGAAGAAATTTCTCCAACCCTCTTACTAGTGATTAGGACTATTAGGAGAAATATATCTTTTCAAAATATTAAATGTGTCTTACTCTAAATATTTTACCTTTCTGGAACGTTTGAGAGCCCTAGTACTAATACTTCAAAATCAATCATATCTTTCTTAAATTTTTAAATTCTGTGCCCTTGACTTGTATATCCAATGTAAATTTATTTCATAATAATACTAGAAAATGGCTTGCATTTTCAGCCATTGTTAATGTATTTATTNAGCTGTGTTCTTCCTAAGCGCCTATAGATAATAGATATTTGTTGTTACTTATTCTGTATTAATTCCAACCTTTAACTGGTGTTACAAAGTGACTCGTAACTATTATAAAAGGGTCTCTCAGACCTTGGTTATTAATGTTCGAATAATACTAGTTAAAATAATATAATTATGAAATGTTCTGAAGATAATTATGTACACATTTTTATTTTAATTCTTATTATGAAACACGTTTTTATATTATTGAAATACGGAAAAATAAGAGAGCTTGAACGAAACGAATGCAAAATGAAATATTTTGCATTCGTTTTATTCTGATAATTACTCCTTGAAGCACAAAGACACATTACTTTTATTACATATTTTGCTGGCTTGAACAGTGCGCCAATAAAAACCCCACCCTGATTAACTTTTGATCTAATGCTCTGATTTTCACGTTCATTCTCATTCTTAATGGTTCGAGGGGGTGACCTCAAATATGCAAATTAATTAGTGCAGATGATATTTTTAGTTTGGACCCCCTTAATGTTAATTTTATTTTTTGCGTATTTCACCATAACTCAAGAACTTCTTAAGCGAATTTAAAAATTTTTGTACACAATTATAACATTTGTTTATCCAAAGAAAAGTCCATTCAAAAAATGAATTTCAGTAAATATTTATTATTTTATTTAATAAAAGTAAAAAAAAAATTTTTTTTAATTGTGAGGTATAAAATTTTTTACGTCATTTTAAAGTATGTAATTTTACACGGCAAAATACAAAATTTGAGCGAAATCGGCCGAATAGTTCCTGAGAAATTGAATTTCAAATATAAGACTTCTTGAAAATTCGATTTCTGAGGAACTATTCAACCAATCTCAATTTTTTTATTTTGCCATGTAAAGATACATGCTTCAAAATGATGTAAAAAACTGCAAAACTTAGAATTTGAAACTTTTTCTCCTATTAAAAAATAATAAATATTTGCTACAATTAAGTTTTTGAATGGAATTATCTTTAGATAATTGAATTTTATAAATGTGTGCAAAGATTTCTCAATTCGCTTAAAAAGTTCTCGAGTTATGGCGGAATACACAAAAAGTAAAATTTACATTAAGGGGTCCAAACTTTGGGGCGCTCTCCTGACCAAGTTTGTGGCGTAACTACCACTATAAATATTAAATACCAATTCACTAGTATATAAGACATGTTAACTTGATTCTATCACGAGGTACCTTTTGATAGATGAAGGTTGACATAGTCGATTTATAATTCCCCACAAGTTAGTCTGACTATATTTTCCAGATTGTGGCAACCACCTATATCTAGTGGGTCGAAAATTTGAATTCGTTGAAAGACAGTTATGTTTATTCTTAGAAAATTTGTTTTTGTGCTTAATTTCGTAACTTAAAATATCGCTTGCACTCATTAATTAGACTATTTGAATTCACCCCTTTGAACCATTAATATATTGAGTCCTAGAACGTGATAATTCGATCATTACATCGAAAGTTATTCACATCAAATATTTCTTTTAAATTTTCACGACATTTTCTTTTAGAACTATGTTTAATGTAGTTTTCAGGTTCATATGGTTTTCGAACTAAAAAGTTTTTAATCTATTTGTAAATGGCCACAGGCTAATGGTGAAAGCAGTTGTAGTATTGCCATAGGAAGAGAGTTCTACTCTACGCCACCTACAGCCCATTTTGATTGCCAATTGTGACGTTTATTGAATTGTTACCGTTCAATATTTAAGCCATTAGAAGCAGCTATATACAGTAAAAACAGTTTACGTTGTCTAACCTGTGATTGGATGAAAAATACCAGTTAAAGTGATGTCTTTAGTAAGAAAATAACCAATCCAAAATCAAAAAATGCAATGTTTGGGAATAGTGTATCATGTATTTTGCATTTAACGTAACTCGTAATAAATATTATTGTATTTTCGTAACTTGAATTGTTTCGGTATCATTGCTGTTTGTTATTATTATTTTCAATATGAAAAAGGAGTTTGAATTTGTGTGACATTAAATCGGATCTTTACCTTTGCTACATTACACGTTTTCGTTTTGTATTATGCTTAAATCCACAGTGCTTTAAACGTATATGCTTTCTTATATTTTCGGAAAATGGATTATATCAACAGTACTTTCCAATGAATTTTATAACAGACCTTTATTTTCAATAAGAAGACAATTGTCTTAGTGTCCTATCTAATTTCATCATGAAAGAAGAAGCTGGGTAAGCTATGTTTAACTTCACTGTAAATGTAAACAAACCTAGTTCTCTTAATGATTATAACGACATTGAGTAAGTGAATTTATAGTTTTGTGATTCATTAACTTTAAATAATGTTTGGAAACTAACTTAATATTTGTTAAATATGAAGCTTTCTTACGTAGATAAAATATTTAAATATATATTTTATCATGTGATGCAATTAAATATACGATTGCTTGCATTTTGAATGATGCTTTATATGAGTTGTTTTTTGATAATGTTATTCATATAATAGCTTACAAGTAGTTTCCTCTGGACATTTCCTGAAAAATAATTTAATTGTGACATACCTACTTGTTTAAATTCATGCTGATATTTTTATAAGGATTGCATAGGTTGGACAATTTTTAAAGAATTATATGTTTTGGAAACATCCACAAAAATTCCTTTATTTCCAGATTAATACTTAATTGAACTGTGTTTAGAACTTCTTTGGATTTAAATATTCAAAATATTCCCTATTTAAATAAAAAGTTTAAGTTTATTAATAATTATTGGGAATCATTTTAATTGCTTACATTAGCCTAGGGCCATCTTCATGGCGTACAGGGCCCCCAGGGCACAGGTCATATACTGTTTAAAATTGAGCTACTATAAATTCACATTTATGAAATTAGTCATTTATATGATATATATGAGTTTAAAAAAACATAGAAATTGTAACCATTTTCTTTTTAACATTCGTGAAGCATTTTTAGAGAAATGAGCTAAACTGAAACTATTTAAAATTAATTTGTTTTCCAGAGATATTTTTCAGGATTGCTATATCTAAACATTTAAAAATTACATATATATGTTAATTTAGAGCTGTGTTCTTCCTAAGCGTATTTTTAATTGAAGCCTGCACTGCCTGCCCTATGATCCCAATAAATGTGCCCTCTTTCCCCTTTTTGTAAAAAATAAGCCGCCACCCCTTGAAAACACTGCCTTTTTATTCATATTCTATTTTGAAAAAAATTCAGTGTTTAAATAATCATTCCATACTGGCAAAATTATCTGTGTTTATAGGTTTAATTCAAATTAATATTACAAATATTTACATTATTATTCTCAACTGGTTAAACTAAAGTGGTTACTGGTTAAGTCCACTAGAAAGTGTCGTTCAGGGGATATTAATAAATTTTTTAAGTGATTTTATATATTAAAACTATTTTATAAATAAATACCCTTTTTTGAAAAAAATTCACCTTTAAATATTCATTTTTTTTTTAAAATTTTCAGTTTAAATTATGAATAAAAGTTTCCAAGTTTTGTTAGTTTTTGTTAATCATTTTTTGTTAGTTTACTTTTTCTGAAAAGAAAAAAAAATTGCTGAGATCGCTTTTCAGCATGCCTTTAGTTATCTTTATAAACTAGAAATTTTTCTCTTGTTTTGATAATGAGAGAAAAATTTTAAATATAGATACACATAATATAGTATAAGAGAGTAATTTAAAATTTTTGAAAATGAACTTCTGTTATTACACAATTTTATACATTTTGATAAATTTTTACTGTGGGAAGTGAGTGTCCTTTCAAAACTCCAAGTTTCCCATTTCAGAGAGGAAGAACCCTGTCCTTTTTTTATTTCTTAAGTCCTTAAGAGAACTCAGTTTAAAGTTAGACAGATTCACTTTAGCAATGCAATATGTATAATTTAACTCAAAGGTATAAAAAAATTTCATTTTTTTCAATTTTAAAGTTAAAAAATAAACTTTATTAACTAAAAGATTTAAAAAAAAAAAAAGAAACTTTTGTTTCCATATATACTGCTTAAACTACATTGGTTTAAATCAATCAACTCTGTATTAAACTAATGCACTTAAAATCATGAGACATGAAATAATTTTCTTTCGCTTTTATACTTAATTTATTGGTACTGTACTTACATAATTTAATTAATGTATTATTAAAATGATTACACATTTATTAGAATAGATTTATCTAATCAATTATATTTCATTCATTAGATTTATTTAATATAATATATTTCTTGTAAAATTAATAAAGCAATGCATTTCTTTTTAAAATACAATTTTTCAAAAGCAAGATTCTCAAAGGGCGGCAGCGTGGCTATGCCCGTCGGAATTTATGCCTATGCTTAAAGACAGTACTGTAAGGCTACCTACTTGTACATAAACATCATGGGATGGGCATGGCTTAAAGAATTCGGGAATATCCTTATCTGTTTTTTAGTTTATTACCAATATTAATTATTACCATACATTGTAAATTTTTTTTTTTTTGGAAATATTACTTTTAGATAACAAATAAACAGAAGTTATTAAAAGTAACTGTTTTTATGCTCATTGTGCGAATGCATTTCCAGGAAGCAGGTTTGGATGGTGTTTTAAATAAAAAAGAGGTGGTGGTGAATAATGGTAATTTGTTTTTGGTAGCCACTTTATTTTACTTAGTCACCACATGACGAGTGCATTTACATGTCAGATTGATTAAACTCAGCTTTATCTGACTGTGACGTGCAGTGGGAAAAAGAGGCTTTGCATATTTAAATTGTGATGTAAACATTAAATATTTATTATGTTAATATATTTAATGTATAAAAAATCACAAATATTTATAAAAAAGGAAACATACATCGAAAACAAAAAATAGCGAAACAAGCACTTACAAAAATAATAGGAATTGTTAATGTCACTCTAACATTTTTCTCAAATGAGCAATAAATGGAATCCGGATTCATCAAAATAAGAATGGCAACCACAATATGCAAAGAATAGTTTTGTCAGAAGATAGGGCTGTCTATGGGCTGAGAAGATTTATTAAATCTAGGTTTCTTTCTAGAAAAACAAAGCTCTTAATCTACAAAACTCTTGTCCAGCTAGTCTTGACATACGCTTCTGAAGCTTGGACAATGACAAAATTGAAGGAAAATTGTATCGCAATATTTGAGAGAAAGATTTTGCAGAGTATACTTGGTGGTGTAAATGAAAACAATAACTGGAGAAGGAGATTTAACTTTGAATTGTACAAGATTTATAAACAACCTGATATTATTAAATACATAAAAATAAATAGAATGAATTGGATCGCCCACGTGATTCGAATGAGTGACGACAACACAATAAAAAAAATACTGCTTTTTAGACCCACTGGAAGAAGAAAGCGGGGAAGGCCGCGGTTGAGATGGGCTGACTCAGTGGAGTCTGATTTTCTCGCAATTAATGAAAAAAATTGAAGATCAAAGATAAATCGGAAGTCGTCATGGAGAAATCTTCAGAGGAAGGCATTGGCTCACATTGGGCTGTCTAGCCAACTATGATGATGATGATGAGTTTTGTCAGAAGAGCAGGCAAAAGTTAGGGCCTCTAATTATTAATTTTATTTTTCAGCATATTTTCCCATATCTTGAAGTGAATGGAAAAATTTTTTCATACAATTATTAAATTCCTTTTTGCAGAGATAATTAATTCCACATAATAATTTTTAATAATTATTTATTGCATATTATTGTTTATTTGATAATAGTCGAAAAATTAAGAATTGTTAGGCATGCAATTTTTTACATAATTTTAAGGTAGTTATAGTAAGTTATAAAATTTCAAATTTTAATGGAATCGGTCGAATAGTTAACAAGAATTGAAATTTTAAATATAAAACATTTTTTTTTCTTCTCAAAAATGCAATACACTGGTGTATGACTTTAGCTGACGATTACAAGGTTGCCTAGTTATAATTTCTTTTCTTTTTTTTCTTTGTGTGTCAGACATAATTTGCATTACCTTTCCTTATTTCATTTACTTTTATATCCTGTATGTAACTGTTTTATCCATTTACAAAGTAATATTTAATAATTCTAAAAATATGTTTCAAAAGCTGTAATTAGGGGACGAGATACATTAAGATATTTAAAATTTTTACAACTATTCATTAAATGCTAGTGTTTTTAAAGTAATTTTGATTTAGTAGGTAGCATATATTTATTTTTTATGTCATATTTTTGTCATGTATTGAGAAAAGGATGTTCTTATCGACATACGAGCCTTTCTACATTTATAAATTTAAATGGTTCTGCACTATGCCTCCCAACTGCAGTTCTTTTTACATCATTTTGCACATCTCAGTGGTGTGCATGGGTGCAAGTCTTCCGTCTTTCGAAAATGTCCGCGGACGGAAACAAGACTGACTCGAAGACGGGAATCAGAATTTTTTTTTCTTCTGTCCTTAAAAATATTTTTTAGGTTTATTCTCTACTACTTAAAAATATTTTTTAGGTCTACGTTATTGGTCTACTTTCTTATGTCCTGTTGTTACTTTATCAAAAGAGAGATGAATAAATATTATATTATTAATTAAATTATTATTAATTTGTGTATGTTAGGTATTTCAGTCAAAAAATTTTCAGTCTTGGCCTTTTTTCCAACTTTCACCCATGGTGGTGTGTGGATCACGGTAAAACAGGCAAAAAACAAGATATTGGGCATTGTTTCACTTCTGATTTCTTGCCGAAATTTTTAAAACTTTTAAATTTGATATTCTTAATTGAAAATTCTGCTAAAATTAGCTGCTATTATTTTATAACAAATATTAAATTTTATAATGATAAAGATTTAAATTTGAAATCTTTAAAAATTTAGCTGTTAATAACAACATAGTTTGAATTTTGCATTTTAACCACTTTTGTAACTTATGGCTGCTAATTTAGGTTTTAATATTTCACATATTAAAACCTAAACTAGCAACCATAAGTGTGAAAAACAGCTAAGAATTTATTTCAGCTGATTGTTTGTACAGATTATTTTAATTCAGAGAATTTCTATCTATTTTATTTGAATTATTTAATGTTCCATTCATTATTTTTTTTTAATGAAAATGCATGTTATATTTGAAAAAAAAAAATTATTTTAAGGAGAAAAAAAAATCATTTAAAACTCAAAAATTCTTTCCATGAAAAGGTTAGTTATTTAAGTATTAAAATTCTGTGGACCAAGTTATGAGACAAAATTTAAAATTAAGTAAATTAGTATAAATTATTAATATTATGCAGAAATGTGACACAAAGCTTATTTTGGTGATTTATAAGAGATCATATAATATCAAATAATAATCTAGATATAAAAGTAATATAAAAAGCTAACATAAATGCAGTTAATTCGCTATAACTCGAATATTACTATAACTCGATTTTTTTTATGAGGTCCCGACCCTTTTATCTTCAATTTCATGTTAATTATTCTTGATTACTCGAATTTTACTCCCTTTAACTCAATTTCTTTTTATCTTTTAAATCAAGAAAAAAAACCTAGGAGCTGATATCTTGCCCCTTCTTTTGCAACACATGCACAATGTCTTTCGCACTCTTCATGGAGAAGCTAAAGCTGTCCCTCTTGAAGTATGTGAACAGTGTTTAAATGAAACGTTACCAAATTTATTTCAAGGATACAGTTAAAATTATGGTTTCAATATTGATGGAATGGGTTTATTTTTTAAATGTCTTCCAAATAAGACTATGATGTTTAAGGATGAAAACTGCACAGGGGGTAAAATGAGCAAGGAACGTTTGACTGTCCTAGTTGGAGGAAATGCGTCTGGGACGGAGAAATTGCCCTTATTTGTTATCGGAAAATACCGAAATCCCCGATGTTTCAAGAATGTAAAAACGTATCCTTTGGTTTACAAGTCTAACAAAAAGTTTTGGATGACATCAGTTTTATTTGAAGAC
>NC_092205.1:40918852-40931210 GCF_043381705.1 Parasteatoda tepidariorum
AATTCGTTGAAAGACAGTTATGTTTATTCTTAGAAAATTTGTTTTTGTGCTTAATTTCGTAACTTAAAATATCGCTTGCACTCATTAATTAGACTATTTGAATTCACCCCTTTGAACCATTAATATATTGAGTCCTAGAACGTGATAATTCGATCATTACATCGAAAGTTATTCACATCAAATATTTCTTTTAAATTTTCACGACATTTTCTTTTAGAACTATGTTTAATGTAGTTTTCAGGTCTATATGGTTTTAGAACTAAAAAGTTTTTAATCTATTTGTAAATGGCCACAGGCTAATGGTGAAAGCAGTTGTAGTATTGCCATAGGAAGAGAGTTCTACTCTACGCCACCTACAGCCCATTTTGATTGCCAATTGTGACGTTTATTGAATTGTTACCGTTCAATATTTAAGCCATTAGAAGCAGCTATATACAGTAAAAACAGTTTACGTTGTCTAACCTGTGATTGGATGAAAAATACCAGTTAAAGTGATGTCTTTAGTAAGAAAATAACCAATCCAAAATCAAAAAATGCAATGTTTGGGAATAGTGTATCATGTATTTTGCATTTAACGTAACTCGTAATAAATATTATTGTATTTTCGTAACTTGAATTGTTTCGGTATCATTGCTGTTTGTTATTATTATTTTCAATATGAAAAAGGAGTTTGAATTTGTGTGACATTAAATCGGATCTTTACCTTTGCTACATTACACGTTTTCGTTTTGTATTATGCTTAAATCCACAGTGCTTTAAACGTATATGCTTTCTTATATTTTCGGAAAATGGATTATATCAACAGTACTTTCCAATGAATTTTATAACAGACCTTTATTTTCAATAAGAAGACAATTGTCTTAGTGTCCTATCTAATTTCATCATGAAAGAAGAAGCTGGGTAAGCTATGTTTAACTTCACTGTAAATGTAAACAAACCTAGTTCTCTTAATGATTATAACGACATTGAGTAAGTGAATTTATAGTTTTGTGATTCATTAACTTTAAATAATGTTTGGAAATTAACTTAATATTTGTTAAATATGAAGCTTTCTTACGTAGATAAAATATTTAAATATATATTTTATCATGTGATGCAACTAAATATACGATTGCTTGCATTTTGAATGATGCTTTATATGAGTTGTTTTTTGATAATGTTATTCATATAATAGCTTACAAGTAGTTTCCTCTGGACATTTCCTAAAAAATAATTTAATTGTGACATACCTACTTGTTTAAATTCATGCTGATATTTTTATAAGGATTGCATAGGTTGGACAATTTTTTAAAAATATATGTTCTGGAAACATACACAAAAATTCCTTTATATCCAGATTAATACATAATTGAACTGTGTTTAGAACTTCTTTGGATTTAAATATTCAAAATATTTCCTATTTAAATGAAAAGTTTAAGTTTATTTATATTTTTTGGAAATCATTTTAATTGCTTACATTAGCTGAGGGCCATCTTAATGGCGTACAGGGCCCCCAGGGCACAGGTCATATACTGTTTAAAATTGAGCTACTATAAATTCACATATATGAAATTAGTAAGTTATATGATATATATGAGTTTAAAAAAACATAGAAATTGTAACCATTTTCTTTTTAACATTCGTGAAGCATTTTTAGAGAAATGAGCTAAACTGAAACTATTTAAAATTAATTTGTTTTCCAGAGATATTTTTCAGGATTGCTATATGTAAACATTTAAAAATTACGTATTTATGTTTATTTAGAGCTGTGTTCTTCCTAAGCGTTTTTTTAATTGCAGCCTGCACTGCCTGCCCTATGATCCCAATAAATGTGCCCTCTTTTCCCTTTTTGTAAAATATAAGCTGCCACCCCTTGAAAACACTGCCTTTTTATTCATATTCTATTTTGAAAAAAATTCAGCGTTTAAATAATCATTCCATACTGGCAATATTATCTGTGTTTATAAGTTAAATTCTAATTAATATTACAAATATTTACTTTATTAGGATTATTCTCAACTGGTTAAACTAAAGTGGTTACTGGTTAAGATATTAATAAATTTTTTAAGTGATTTTATATATTATAACTTTTTTAAACAAATACCCTTTTTTTTAAAAAATAAATATGCACCTTTAATTTCAGTTTAAATTTCAGTTTAAATTATGGAGAAAAGTTTCCAAGTTACGTTAGTTTTTGTTAATAATTTTTTGTTAGTTTACTTGAATTACTAAAATTGCCCAGATTGTGTTTTAGCATGTCTTTAATTATCTTTATATACTAAAATTTTTTCTCTTGTTTTGATAATGAGCGAAACATTTTAAATCTATGCATAATATAGTATAAGAGCATAATTTAAAAATTTTTGAAAATAAACTTCATCATTACGTAATTTTACACATTTTGATAAATTTTTACTGTGCAAAGTGAGCTATTTATTGTTAATTTTTTTTTGTTGTTGAAATATTACTTTTAGGGGTTTACTGATTATTTTTGTCATTCCAATTTCTGTTCATAATCATGTAGTATACAGGTGCACCAAAGTCAAAATACTGCATCTGCCTTTTTACTCCCAATTCATCTTTCAACAACCTAAAATCTAACAGCTCTTCTATAAGAAGTTTCTTTTAATCAATTAATCTTATTTAATAAAATACAAAGTTAGCTACATCAGAAACCATATGAAACAAACTGTCAATTGAAAGGGATAGAAAAAGTCATTAAAGAATGTCATATCAGGCAATAATGAAAAAATGAAATCCTTGCATTTAAATGGGTTGAAAAAAATTTAAGATTGAATTTTATTGTGCTTAAATTTAGCCTATTTAAAGATTCTTTATATGAAATCCATTACCATACATCTTGTTAAATATTTAATTAAAAAATAAACAAAAGTTATTAAAAATAACTGTTTTTATGCTCATTATGCGGATGCATTTCCAGGAAGCAGGTGTGGATGGGGTATTAAATAATAAATAGGTGGTAGTGAATAATGGTAATTTGTTTTTGGTAGCCACTTTATTTTACTTAGTCGCCACATGACAATTGCCTTTAGATGTCAGGCGGACTAAACTCAACTTTATCTGACTGTGACACGCAGTAGGAGAAAGAGGCTTTGCATATTTAAATTGTGATGTAAACATTAAATATTTATTATGTTAATATATTTAATGTATAAAAAGTCACAAATATTTATAAAAAAGGAAACATACATTGAAAACAAAAAATAGCGAAACAAGCAATTACAAAAATAAGGAATTTTTAATGTCACTCTTAACATTTTTCTCAAATGAGCAATAAACGGAATCCAGATTCATCAAAATAAGAATGGGGACCACAATATGCAAAGAATAGTTTTGTCAGAAGATCAGGCGAAAGCTTGGGCCTATAATTATTAATTTTATTTTTCAGCCTATATTCCCATATCTTGAAGTGACTGGAAAATTTTTTCATACCGTTATTAAATTCCTTTTCGCAAAGATAATTAATTCCACATAATAATTTTTAATAATTATTTATAGCATTTTATTGTTTATTTGATAATAGTCGAAAAATTAAGAATTGTTAGGCATGCAATTTTTTATATAATTTTAAGGTAGTTATAGTAAGTTATAAAATTTTAAACTTTAATGGAATCGGTCGAATAGTTAACAAGAAATGAAATTTTAAATATAAAACTTTTTTTTTTCTTCTCAAAAATACAACACACTGGTGTATGACTTTAGCTGACGATTAAAAGGTTGCCTAGTTATAATTTCTTTTCTTTTTTTCTTTGTGTGTCAGACATAATTTGCTTTACCTCATAATTTGCCTATTCAGCATGTGATTCATATTCATACAATTTTAAAATTAATTATTGGGATTTATAATCAAATAGTTTACAAGTTTAAAAATCGCACTTTTTTGTCAAATTTTTGTGTATGTATGTATATATATATATATACAGTGAAACCTGTTACGAACACTCCTGCAAAACGGACACCTCTCAATAGGACATATTTTTAATTCTCCGTGAATCTTCTATGAATAAACCATTATGTACATTCTCCACAAAGCGGACACTACCGTAACCCAACGCGGACAGTCATTTTGGTCCTGAAACATTATTTTCTATCTCTTCCAACAGGACACTACTTTTTCTAAATTTGAAAAAATTCTGCTTTAAATTGCAAAGGAAAAAATTGCAACTTTTCACTATTTTTAAAACATGTAAATTTTTTACCTTATCCATAACTAAAAATATTGTTAAGCTATTTCACTCCTGAAGAATCAATCTATCTCCTGTCATCTTGCCTTATCCCTGTAAAGAAAGGGGAAAGAATGATACTGCTCTCCTTAAATAATTCGAACAGCGGCATCTTTTGATTTTTTCATCTGGACCACACAGGTTATGAGACCCCTGTAGTTGAAATGACATCTTAAATGCTCTCAATGCTTCTTCCCCATTGCAAATTTAATTTTCTTATAAATTTGAAGACTGTATTTAACACAGCTGGGGTAAAAAAGAGAACAGAAATATAATCTTTGATGTGTTCATATAAATGAAACACTTATTTAGACACTTGATAGCTGATCAATTGTGAATAATCAACTCCATAGGTCCTAATGACTTGACTGTGAAAATGATAGGTAGGTGTAAGGGGATGTAAACCTAATAATTGAAACTGACTGAGGACTGAAAGCTCCTATTCGGTATCATATGTCTGACTTGAGTATCTATGCCAATAAGAAAATTATATTTATTTATTTGTAGCTATATCTAGAATTATGTATTTATATCATACTTCTTTATAATTTCATCGTTCTTAAAGTTTAAATAAATATCCTTGTAGATAGTTATTGTAAATTATTTAATTATTTCTACATCTTTGAAAGTATTCTAAGAACAATTTACAGTGTTAAACTTCGTTATGTTACCCTTCCGGTAAGCGGACAACTCTCATAAACGAAAAAAATTTTCGGTCCCAAGAATGTTCGCTTTATGGAGGTTTTACTGTATTCAGGGTTGGCAAGATTTTGCCGCAGGTGGAAAAAACCATGGCAAATACCGGTAAAAACCGTCCTGGCAAAAACAGGTTTTTGCCAAGCAAATGGGCAAAAAGTGGCAAAAACCTATATTTTCCAAGATGAGAGGACAAAAACACATTTTTGATACAAAATTATTCCTAAAATTGAAATATATACTATAAATATAAATAATTACAAAAAAATTAACAAAATTATTATTCCATAATTAAATGATAATGTAATAATATATCATTTTAGTAGTTTAAAACATTATTGATTGGAAAATTTGTGATTATTCTTTTTTTTCCAGTGAAATGAACTTATTTTAAATTAATATAACTATAATTTTAAGCATAAAATATCTATCAAGATGTGTAGTTAATTATTGTACAAATAATAATTTTTTATAATAAATAATAATAATAGTATTATACAAATAATAATATTTATTTGTAAAAAAACATTTATTTAAGGATTCTAAAATGAAAAGAGGTCTAAAACTTTCAATCTTTTAAAAATTATTGCCTTTATACCTATTAATTATTAATATGTTAAAAATAATTTTTTCATGTATTGTCAGGGGTCTGTCCAGGCCGAATTTACTACCGTTTAGCGGTACGTTCACAAATTCAATTTTAGGAAAAACGATAGTTTCACAAATTTATCTTTAGGAAAAACGGTAGTTTCACATAATACTTTTTCATAAAATTTTATTTTTGTATCCTTTAAGAAATGATAAATCTATATTTTTACCATGTTTTTGTGTTGATTTTTTAATATAATTTTTAATTTTTCACAAATTATGTCTAAATTTTCGAAAAATAGGTACCTCTCAGAGAAATCTAGACAGACCCCTGATTGTATCAAAATTATTATTCCTTAGGATTGATTTAAATTTGTTTCAAGTATTTTGTAATAATATTTAATCAGCAATTTAGATAATTTGGTTTTTGCCGGTTCTTACCAGTTTTTGCCACTGTCCTGGCAAAAAACCCTTTTGGCCGGCAAAAACTCCAACCCTGGCTGTATTGTATATTCATTCTTGGATTTCCTCTTTTTAACTTTTTGACTACTCTCATCCCTGTACCTTAACAGCTCCCTCAACAAAAAAAGAAAAATTTCACACTAGGGGTATGCTAATAATTTTCAGCTTGTTTATAATTTTTGTATCCTTACCATTAATTTTTTGACAATGATTTGGAAACTCCTTATAATTGTAGACTTCTCGTTATATGCCGTATTTATTACATTGGGCTTTACTGTATATATTTTTTAATATTAACAAAGCCAATATTTTAATTAAAGAAATGATAATGTAAGATATCTAATGTTCAATTCTTGGAGTAATTTATTACATACTTTTATTCTTCAAGATTGAGAGTTATCTCTGTTTACAGACTACTAAGCATTTTATACTTACTAGAAATCAGATAAGAAAAAAGTTTAACTGAAAACTTTGACTGTGAAGAAAAGTGTTCCATTAGAGGTGAGGTAGGTTTTCTACCCATGGGACATCAGAACACTGAACTCTTTCAATTTCTGCCTTTGGAGCAAAACAGAATCAAAGAGAATGGAATGATAGGTTAGGCTAGATTATATTTAATAACACATATTATCGTGTCACTGATAAAAAAAAAAAAAAAAATAGCTCAGCAATTTGTTTTTGTTACTTAATTTTTGACTTTTTTGTGTTGAATGATATTTTCTTAGCTCTTTGTATAAATGTACTCTTTTATCAATTTAGTTAATTAGTTATTAATTTTTGAAAAAAATATTTTTAGAGCAAACGCTAAGGCTCGGAGGATTACAGCCAAGATGAGAGCAGAATGGGCTCGGGAGTTAGATGAAGTTGGTCAGCTCTTTTGTCCTATGATAGGTTGTTTCAAGAAGTTTGTAACCGTTGCCAACTTTCAAACTCATTATAAGTGGTGTACTGGAGTAAGTGGTATTTTTTTATAAAATGATATAAATATATGTATATTTTAACTTGCATTATTGTGTTTCTTTCATATCATTTTTTCACAACGATATACTATGCTTAAATGTTCAGTGCAAAAAAAGGGGGCAACCCTAACCATCGGATCTTCTCGTTCTAGGACTCAATTGTAATGGTTCGAGGGGGTGACACTAAATATGTTAATTGACAAGTGCAGATAATATTTTTAGTTACAAAATCAGACTCAAAAACATAATTTCTCCGAATAAACATAGCTTTTTTTTTTAACTGATTCGGATTTTTAACCCCTGAAGTATGAAGGGTAACATCAACCTGGGAAGTATGGTCTCTATAGTTTGGTCAAGAGAGCGATCCAGAGTTTAGACCCCTTTACATTAATTTTATTTTTTGTATACTTTGTTATATCTCCAGAATTTTTGAAGGAAATTTTAAAAAAATTTGCGCACAATTATGAAAATTGTTTATCCAGAGGTAATTTCATGCAGAAAAAAAAATTTTTTTGTGAATTTTTTTAACTTTATTTAAGTACTAGTCAAAAAAAATTTTGAATTGTGAGCTATATTATATGTTTTTTACATTTTAAAGTATCTAAATTTACATGGCAAAATACAGAATTTTGAGCGAAGTGGGTTGAAAAGTTTTATATTTAAAATTTGATTTCTCAGAAACTGATTAACTGATTGTAAACTGATTGTAAAATTATTTACTTTAAAGTTATGTAAAATTTTTTATTCCTAACAGTTTGATATTTTTTTGATTATTATTAAATAAAACAATAACGAATAAAGTATTTCATGAAATTTATTTTTTTGCATGAAATTATATTTGGATAAAAGAGTTTCATAATTGTGTGCATAAGTTTTTTAATTTGCTTCAAAAGTTCTCGAGATTGGGAAAATACGCAGAAAAGTTAAATTAGCATTAACGGGTTCATACTTTGAAGTTTGCTCCTGACCAAACTATTGGAATCATATTTCCCAGATTGTGGCTACCCCTACCTATATTTTGGGGCTCAAGAATCCGAATCTTTTGGGAAAAAAAGGTATGTTTATTCAGAAAAAGTACATTTTTGTGTCAGATTTCTTAATATAACATATCGGCATTGTGATTCATAATTTGAAATTTGTGTATTTTTGGTCACCCTTTCAAGTCATTGTGATTGAGTCCTAGAACGTGAAAATCAAGTTCAAAAGTTATTCAGGGTGGTCCATTTTGTTGGCACACTGCACATAAATTATGCTGATCCTGTGCAAAAGTTACACAAAATGGAAAGTAGCACAGAAAAACATCATATATTTGTTTAAGAGTTTTCAACAAAAAAGATATTTTATTCTGATATATGGTTTTTGCAGTTATTGTTTCACTTGCATGAGAACTAAGGTAGGTAGTGGTAATGTTTGTAGAAGACAATGTTCTGCAGTAATGTTTATAACATCACAAATTTGTTTTTGACACTGCAGGGATAAAAACTGCATTTTTTTCAGTGAAAGCATAAAAAATCTACCTTTTTCTTTGTTTTGTGTTATGGTGCAACAAGCAGTAACCTAACACATCACAAAGAAAAAGGTAAATTTTTTATGATTTTTGCTAGAAAAAATGCAGTTTTTATCCCTGCAGTGTCAAAAACCTGATTTTATAAATATTACTGCAGAATGTTGTCTTCTGCAAACATTATCACTACGTACCTTAGTTCTCATGTAAGTGAAACAATTTTGGTATTATGTACGTATATATTTACATAATTGTCTTAATGTACTATCAAATAGAGAAAGTTAAAAGTTGTGATTTGCAAGGAAACTGAAAATCAAAATTTTGTACTTTGTAAAATATTAAAAATATATAATAAAATTGTGTCCCATGCAAATTTTATTTTGGTATTGATATTCATTGTGCATCTATATTTTTTACAATACACTTGGATACCTGTATGTAATCTTGAGATTTTCACTCAAAATTTGTAACTAAAGAAAATTGATGAGCCACTGCTGTTTTATCTATTTTAGTAACTTTTTAATTGAAAACTCACATTAATGAGGAACGACAATTGTATTCTAAATTGCATTTTTAGTGATCAAGGATATTGTGTCAAAGCGTGCTATAGTAAGTCACTAGTTTTGCATATTTTTTGTTACATGGCCTTAAAAATACATTATCCCATTTTTATAAATATTATTTAGTCATTTTTTGTCAAATATCTTTTATAACTTTTTTCATTTTAATGTTTTACTTTTTATTTAAATTTTAATTAGTTTAAATGAAAAAAAAATCTTTGCCATAAAGATCTGGGCTTTTGACATGAAGAAAATATTTTGTGGTAAAAACTATCATTTGTCAAAAACTTGCCAACCCTGCTTCAAATCTAGATTATAAACCTATAAAAACATCATGATGAAAAAATTTTAAATCAAATTTTTTTTTTTATTTTTTGATATTTTTTAGTTAGAAGATATCCAGCATTTCCAAATATACTTTATTTCCATTAATAAAAATGCTAATAATTTTTTTTTTTAAGTGAATTAAATACTACAATAAAACCTATCTGGTATGTGCAGGAACTAGCAAGCTTTTAGATTATTGTTATTATTATTGTTATTATTGTATTGTTTTTTATTATTGTTATTATTAGATAATGGATTGTTGAAGAAAAATATATTTTTTAATTTTATTTTGCTTTCTAAAATCTTTAATGGTGAACTCAATTTTCATTATCTTAGAGAAAATATTTACTCTTAAGTTAAAAGAAAATTAATTTTCATTTCGATAGAGGGGAATAGTGATGATTCACTGTTTTATATCATGAGAGTAGAGTCTTCTTCAGTATTACTTTATTTTTACTCTTATATGAATTGGTAACTTTTTTAGCGATTATTTTATTTTTTCCTTCAATATATCATCTGGAAAAAGCATGTAAGTAAATTAATTACCCTTTTTCAATTTCTACCCTATGCCCAATTAATGTATATATATGTACAGGGGTTGAGCAAAATAATAGAAAGACTTCTATACTAACACATTTGTTGATTTTTCTTTAAAAATACTTTGAGAATCATTTAATAAATTTAGAATTGTTTAGGTTATTCCTGACAAATATGAAAAAAATTTAAAACTTTTAAATGTTTGAGAGACAGATAATAAATTACAAATGGAAAACATTTATTTTTGAATATCCTATGCCAAAAAAAATGTAGCATTAAGTTTATTAGAACTTTTGACAGTTATTTTTGTTATTATATGCAATAAGTGCACGAAATTTCATCAACCTAGTTTAAATGTTAATGGAGATATGGACATTTTTATAATAGCTAATTTTTTGTCTTAACTTTTTTTGCTATAACTTAAAGATATTTTTAAAAATTAAACAAAATTTTTATAGCAATTTAAAATTATTTACAAAATTTTTGCTTTAAAATTTGGAAGGAAAAGAAAAAAGCAAAAACTGTGCAATGCATTAGTACAACTGATAATACAACTTTTAACCTAAACAAATTTTCTATACCCTTTAGCTTACTAGATTTTGCTGTTTATAATATATGTTATATCTTAAATTTCAGTTACTGCTATAAATCGTTTGAATTGCGTTGTGTAAAAAAATTTAGTTTTAATTTCTTGGGAAGAAAAATATTTATGCGAATTATTAAAATTTATTTGAATAATTTTATAATTTTAATTATAATTTTATAATTTATAATTTTAGAACCTGATTCAGAGCCTGTTAAGTAAATATAATTACTAAACATAAATCGTTTTAAGAATCAATAAAAAATCTTTAATACTAAAATTTTATACCTAGAAAACAATGTTTAGTTTTCAACATTACCTTTCTATTCAATAATAGTCATAATTAATGCAACCTTATAATTAAGTCATATTCAATACATTAGTATGTTACTTTTTACCAAATAAAAACCAGATGATAAATCATTAACACATTGTTTTACAAAAGATATATAAAAACAAAAATAGTTAAATAATACCTGGAGTGGAGAGAATTGAAAAAGAAAAGAAAAGGTGCACAATGAAAAAAAAAGGTGATAATTACTTATCACGTTCTCATTGCTTATCAGATCAATTAAGAAAAATTATTATTGATAAAAATCTTGAATTGACAAAATAGTTATTAAAGAAAAAAATTAATTAATGAAGAAACACTTAGCGTTTTACTGACATCTGAATTCTCGGGTGGATGCACCGCTTAGAACCTTCAGCATCTTCTCTATCATCTTTCGCTTCGGGCAGCTGGGAAAGAAAGAAAAAAATCTTCTCTGCACATGGTAGATGATGCTGTCTACTAATTGTTGTTGATTGGTCTAACATAGGGGTACACAACCTAAGGCCCGCGTTCCAAATGCGGCCCTTCAACTACTGAAGTGCGGCCCGCGAGAGCTTCTAAACACAATAAGAATTTTTTAAAAAAAGGCAATTTTTAATCGCACTTTTAAGTCAATCAATTTTAACAGATACTTTAGTAAATGTACGTTTAATGCGCTTTCTTTAAGCCGATTTTATAGTAAATATAAATGATTTTTTTTAAACAGTTATTTCCGCTTTTCTGCGTGATTTCAAAAATCCGGAATATTTATTACGACGTGAGTTTCAGATCGCAAATTTAAATAATCACTTTTCGTGCACTTTATTTGTGATGATTTCATCTTAAATCTAAGTGATTTTTTATCTTTTTTTTCTGCAATTCTTTCTTTTTTTTTTCAAAAATTTTTTCGGCAGTTATTGCTGTGCATTACCACGTATTATATAAAAAATTCCAATTATTCTATTACAACATGCAAATTTTATATCATGCATTTGACACGCTTTATTCGTGCTGAGTTCAGCATAAATATATTTTTTTCCAATTATTTCTATACTTTTCCACATGATTTTGACGATCCCGTTATTTAACTATGATGTTATTACGACACGTGATTGTTAATTGTGCAATTAAATAATCACTTTTTGATACGGTATTTCGGTACAGTTTTATCATAAATCCTAGTTATTTTTCCTTCGTTTTTATTTCCGCAACGAATATTATTTGGTCAAATGTGGTAATTTATTGTGATTTGGTCAAAAACCAAATATTCGGCAAAAAAAAAGAAGAAAAAATCGACTGAACGCCGTACACTTGGGGCCAAATAGCAAATTCTTTTTCTGCTACTAAATGCTGAAACTAAGATTTTAATGCTCAGAATAATATTTCCTGGAAAAACGTATTCATAAATTAACTCTAAAAAGAACGTTTTTGCCAATCAAGGCGAATCAAGAACGTTTTTGAAAATGTCGAAAAGCGAAACAGAGAACATAAAAATCAATCTTAATTTTTGAAAAATTTTTTTAAAGCTGAACATCTCAGTTTTTCAATTACCAGAAAAAGCCAAGAAAAAAGAATTAAGTCAACAGAAATGCTATTAAAAATTACTGCG
>NC_092205.1:40932053-40990638 GCF_043381705.1 Parasteatoda tepidariorum
ATTGCTATTGATTTTGCAACTATATACATGTATTCTTATAGAAGGATATACATTCATACAGAAATATTGTAATATACTTATTGAAAATAGTGATACTTAACTTTTATCATTATAGCTTGATTTGCAAAGGATTAAAAATTTAGCACTTCTTAATAAACAAACAAAAAAACTTGGAACTATTAATAAATTCAAGAACTAAAGAGAAGAATTTAAAATTTTGCATTTCTTAAATATTAGAAATAAGCTAAACAAAACTTTCAAAACTTGTAACTACTAACAAACTCTAAGTCAGGAATGACTTGATGTTCGTCAGTAATGTAATATGCCAAACAAAATGATGCTTGGAAATGTTGAAAATTTTGTTTAGTATCCTAATATTTTACTTCAAATAGTATGATTTGATATAATCATGTTGGGAAAATGCAAAAATCTGTTTTTAAATATCTTTTAGCAACTTTTTTTCTAATTTTATTGCCCAAAAATGAATTAATTTTAAATCATAAGCAGTTAAACTCAAATTAAAATACCGTTTTCTCAAAACTATGGGTTTTTTGACAGTTTTGACAGCGGGGTTTTTGACATGACGGTAAAAACCATGGTATAAACCGGTAAAAACCGTCATGTGTCAAAAACTTGCCAACCCTGTTAATAATATAAAGAGTTTGTTCTTGATTACCACATATTATTTTAAGTCTGTGAGACAAGGAAACTAGTGGCATATATAGTCTGCCGATATAACATATATATGAAAAATATTGTAGTTCATGATATAGTCCTTACTATATTAATGGAAGCCGCTGTCATTGATTATTCTTAAACCTATGTTGCTTGTCCAAAAGATTGTTCTTGAACTATCCTAATCGAATATATCTTGGAAATTAAATTCTATGTAAAAATGCTGCTTTACTAAATGCCAATTTTAATCACTTTTTTTTAAAATATTACTTTCTGTTTTAAAAGATCTAGGTATAAATCTATTTTAAGAAAGTTAGCAAATCAATAAAAGTTGCATGTGTGTTGATATGCATTTAAAAAAAAATTTATATTTATATTAGTAACAAAATCTCTAATTTTTACTTTTTTCTTTTTAGAAAACTGATTTGCAAAAATGCCTATACTGCGACTCACTGATAATTACTGCCCATAAGTCTTTTTATCAACACATGAAAGCTTACCATCCTGATAAAGTAGAAGATCATAAAAGTAAGATTTTTTTATGTAGATACTTATTTTTTTAAATGTAAAATGTTATAATTTGGTAAAATACAATTAAAATTTGTGTTCTTTTTTTATTTATTTCTTGTGTTTTTTTAGACCAAGATACAGTATATGATCCTGATGAAGACCCTTCATCATCCTTTGTAACTACTGATGATGATGCTAGCTTAGTAATGCATGTGGAAGAAGTCACTGAATCACCTGTAAAATACCAGAGAACAAGAAAAGCATCATTAAAAGAAAATAATCAGACTGTGTGGAAACACAAAATGAAATCTATTAATGAGGCTGCCATTAAAAACATCGATCAGTTTCAAAAATGTGTTAGGTTTAATTCAATTGTTGATAAAATAAATTCAGTTGATGAAGTTGTTCATACAATTGAGGAATTACAAGAAGCTACTACCATCAGATCTCAAAGAACCCCTAAAAAAAGTAAAAATATAGTTCCACAAAATGTTATTGAAAATGAGTTATATTTTGAAGACCCAGACGACTCTGTTGATGAACCATCAATCGACTCTGAAGTTGTTCAAAGAACTCCGAAAACTGGAACTAAATCTGTGTTTGTTTTAGACAATGAGTATTACAAAAGATACCATGAAAATTTAACAATGACAAGGGATTGGTCATCCGCTCGCAAAACCTACACCCGTTCTCGCAATTCTAACAGTATGGGGGAGTCAAAATTTTGTTCACAAATGTTAAATGATTCTAGTCAAGATGGACAAACCATGAATGAGTTTTCCGATTCTACAGGATTTCAGCAAGTGTTAGAACTTCAGCATTCAGATCACTCAACTTCAAATCCTTCACTCAGTTCGGACGATAGGCTCCAACTCACAGAAAATTTAGCGCCTAAAGATTTGATATTGCCATTAGATCCAAAAAATGTTGATTACAATTTAGAGATAATTGCTACTGAAGAAGCGTGTATCGATTTAATTATGAATCCTGATGATGCCAAATCTGTTAAAAGTTATAAAGAAAATAATGAAAGCGAGTCTAAATCAATACTAAATCAGAGAAAGTTTATAAATCCAGTAAAATCATTAAGTTTTGAAGATGCAGACTTCAAAGAAGACTTCAATCAAATCAATACATTTCGTAAAAAGAGTCTAGAGTTACGTCCCATTATTACCTATGGTGAGCGAGTTGTTGAAGAACAAGTTGTTACTCCCAGAAATACTACAGTAGACTTCAATGATTTATTGAAAAATGTGAAGACTTCAAGAACTGAAAATGATAGCTTAAATTTAGTAACAAGTAATAAATATTCTGGGAGATTTTTAAAACCTGTTGGTAATTTTCAGAGAAATAAAGCAAAAATTAGTGCTAAAGGGTTAAGTTACTACCGTACTAAACATTCCAAGACTAAACATTTCAACAAATCTAAGTTAAATGTCCTTACTCTCTTTTCTTGCAAAGCAGCAAAAAAGAGAAGGTTGAATAAAAACAATACAAAATTTTCGAAATTTTATCGGCAATCTAAATATGCCTGTGCTGAAAGTGCACAAATATCTTGTTCAGAAACTAAACAGGCAAACAAAATGGTGAAACATGACACAATAGGAAAGTCTTTTAAAAGAACTAAACAGATGAATTTGCATAACACAAATAAAACTCATAAATTTCCTTTGAAGAAAGCAATCACTGAAAAGAAAGTTAATTCAAATTCTACAAGAACTGAATCTATTCCAAACTACTCTGCCACAGCAAAGTATAAGAGTTTTTCGGAAGTTAGTGACTTTCTTTATGAGCAGTCTGCAGCATCTTATAATAAAGTAATATCTAATGTCATTTTAGATTGTGAAACTACTTTGATTGATTATCAAGAAATGGGTGAATTGTGTGCACCGGAAATTTCTGAAAATTTGAATTATGCTGAAAGTAATGTTACTTCTGAAACTGTAATAGAAGCTTCAAAAAATTTGAATTCTGAGGAAAATACTGTTTCTTCTGAAATTACACCAAAGACTACTGAAAACTTAAATTATGTTGAAAGTTTCAATACTTCTGAAGCAAGGGGTAGTAACAAATTTTGTAACTCACATAGTAGTATTTCGCATGAACAGACTGAAACTGTAAGTCAAGTGCAAAATGTAACTGACCAAGCTAATATTTGTAAAGAAATAATTAAAGAAGTGCAAATTATTTCAGGTACAAAAACAAATGTTGAGGCATTTGATCAAGATAAAATTAAAAAAAGTGACTTAGGTTGCACACAAGAAAATAATTCTTCTGTAGAAAGTAAAACATTAAATGATTCTTTAAATTTGCCTGAATCAAATAATGCTGAAAAAACTAATTTTCATGAACCTGGAGCATGCCAAAATATTTCAGATAGCTCTTTAAACAAGAATAAAACAGACAATATAGACGCTGATCATATCATTTGTAAGGATAGTCCTACAAAAGCAAAAGAAGTGATGTTTCAACAAACCAATAATGCTGAAAAATCTGTGGAAATCATTAATCATTCCACCGGTCAAGACAAGGATTGTGACACAGTTGTATCTAGTATGTTGGTGGATACGTGCAGTGATTCTGAGAAAGTAGCTTTGTCATCTGAAAAAAATTCTTTAGTCATTGAAAAAGATGAAAATAGTTCTAAGACATCAGGGAATTACAGTATAGGAGATATTTCAGAAACTACTCTGTTATCAAATAATAAAGTTAATGCTGAAGTTGAAGATACTTTAAAAAATTCTGTTTGCTTAGATCAAATGAAGTTATCAACTGATAAATCAATGCCACACTCATCAAATGTTGATTTTTTGGAAAAAGCTCTTCATAACCAACCTGGTACTGAAACTCAAATTTCCACCACTCTTAATGTTAATTCTGAAAGTACTTCTTTTGTCTTATCAACTGTTACTGATGAGAGAAATAAAGGAAATGAAATAAAACACAATGAAAAACTTAATGAAAATAATAAAGTATGCCTTGTAATGGATCGCCAACCCTCAATATCATGTTTATCAATTCAGTCTGACAATACTTCAGCTGAGATTAATGTGAAAGCATCTGTAACTAATAGTGTTGAAATTCTATGTAGTAATGTTTCAAACTCTGGTGAATCAGTCATAGAAAAGGTTGGCGAGAATTGTTCTGATAAATCAAATTCAAAGAATGTAGTATCAATGAAAGAAGTCATGAATGTGGAAACTAGCTTATCACCCATAGATAAAAAAGGTAAAGATGAAGAAAGTGTAGAAAAAAAAGTCACTCACAAGGGTGATGAGATTATCACGAATTTAAATTCATCCCAAACTAAGTTGGAAGACACTGCATTAGCTGAACATTCGCTCTCTGCTTCCACCAGCAATTTATCTTTAACAAATGATAGGATCAGTGTGGAATTAAACACATCACAAACAGTTAGAAAAAGGGGCAGGCCTAGAAAGGAAAAGAAGAAAGACATTTGTGAAGGGGACAGGACTGAAAAGAATGAAATAGAGGCAGGTATATGCCAAAAAACTGAAGCTGTTAAAAACTTAAATTTGTCAATTGAATTAAGAGAGGGTGAGTTAACTGAACATTTGCCTTCCACATTAGTTTGTTATTCATCTTTAACAGGGGAAGTTATAAATGGGGAAATTAGTACACCACAAATAGTTAAAAAAAGAGGAAGACGTAAAAAAGAATTGGCTAATAATGTAACTAATACTGAGGCTTTAGGTTCTGATGACATTGCTTCAGTAAAAGTTAGTACATTTTTAAGTCCAACTGATTCCGCTGTTACCACCTCTTCCAGAAAATCTGCCAGAATAAGATCCAGAAAAGAGTCCATGAAGCAATTAGATGCTGACAATGATATTTTAAATACAGAAAAATTAGAGCTTATTCGAAGTAAGGAAGTTAACTCTGATTTGAAGAGCATGGATAGGGAAGTGGAACATGAAATCAAAGAAAACTTTATCAATCAAGATAATCTTGACGAAAATGTGGAAGCTGATTTGGTATCAGAACATAAAGTAAAAAATTCTTCTGTTATGCTGTCTCCAAATCTCCATAGGGATAGTGGTCTAAGTGAAAAGTCATTCACATCTGAGTTAGATTCTTCACTAAGCTTGCCTGCAAAAGCAAAAAAGCGTGGTAGACCTAGGAAATATCCAAGTCCTACTTTTGACATAGTGAGTGGAAAAACTGGTTTGTCTCTGAATTCTAATGCTATTAAGCATCCAGAAACCAGTTTTAAACTTTCTGGTGGGGAAGTCTGCAGTAAAGGAAATATAGTTGAAAGCTTAAAAGAAGCTAATTCAAGCTTTACTGAAGAGTCTAATTCCGTTTTTGAAGAAAATGCTCTTGTAGCTAAGAAAGCTGGTGTAAAAATACTAGATCGGAGTGGAACACCCAAAAAAAAGAGAGGAAGACCCAGGAAATACCCATTGAAAGAACAGAGTAATGAGCTATTAAATAGTGTACCCAGTGATATAAATGAAAGTAATTCCCATTTTATACCATCAAAGCGCAGAGGAAGAAAGAAACAAAAACTTGACTCTCATGTTTTATCATTTAACAATGCAGGTGTATCTGAAAGAAATGACTACTCTCTTTTGGCTAATGTTACTCAACTTCATGATCCAAATTTTCGTAAAAGTCCACGAAAAGGTCAGCCTAAAAAATGTGCAAGATATGCATACATAAATTCGACTGTTGAAAACTGTGATCAACTTATTGAAGATAGTGATTTTGAAGAAAAAACTGTGCTTCTCCCAAAATCAGGGAAAAGGAAGGGTATTAAAAGGAAACGTGAATCTGATTTTTCTCCAGAGCAAACTCCATCTGAAACTTCAAGTGTAGAAGACATGTTTATCTCTGGTGCTTCAAATGTACTGATGGAAGGGGTCACCTTACCTCCCAAACAAACAAGGATATCAGATACAAGCTATTCTGGAAAACCCAACAGACGAAATTTCCATGATAAATCTATGAATAGATTGTATAACAAAGTTTTGAAGGTAAATTATGTTTTAGGAAATTTATCTTTAGTTTTTAAATAATGTAAAACTATTATTAATTTTAATAATCTGATTATTATTCTCTTAGTAAGAAGGAAATTGCTTATTTCAGAAAAAATTAAATTTTTATTATTATTTGACGAGTAGAGGCGCAGGAATAATATCTCGTTTATCTTTCTAATGTTCCATAATTGTTTCAGAATTTGCTGCTTCTCAAGAAATAGTATTAAAAAACCTTTTTAAGATAAAAAATCTTTTTAAGTGTGATCTGCAATTGACAGTTTTTAACAGGGAATCAGTTTAAAACTAGAAATTTCTACATACTGTAACTTTGCTTCTCCTTCTTTTTAGTACGATTGCCGGAAAATAAATGTAATATTTTCTCAGGCATCACTTTTCTGCATTAATTTTTTTTTATAGGTACTGATAATTAAAACAAATCGATCAAACTATAGGTCATATTGCAAACAGTGACACTATCAGGGTTATAATTTTTTTAAACGAAAATATTCAAAGTTTCAGGTTTAAAGAAACTGTTAAAAAATATACACTATGTAAATATATACCAATAAATATTATACATCGTGGCAACTGGTTTTTCGATTTCTAGTATAAATGATAATTTAAGCCACGAAATAAGATGAAAATACATTCTTGCTAAGCAAAAAAATTTTTTACTGATTTGTTTTCTTGTCCCTCAAATTATGTAAGCATTTCTGATCTGAGAAGTATGGTACAATAATTTAGTTTAAGTTATAGGGTGCGAAGCATTTTTTTAAAAGTTGCTAAATTTTGATTTTATTCTTTTTTTTTAAATCCCTTAAAAGTGCTTTTTCAATGGTTCTTTTTTAAAAAATGCTTAATTTTCTTCTTTCCAAAATAAGGTTTTTGTTTCTTTGCAAAGTCGAATCTTTTCATAAATTACATAAAAAGCTTGTTTTCACAATGTTCTGTTCACCGTTTTTACAATTCATTAAACCACAATCTGTTTTTGACTACCATCTTCCTTATTCTGTGAAAGCGCCAATCATTTTACATGCTGCATGAATCATTCACGGGTCTGCACGTGTATGCATTGAGTTACCTTCAATGGGAAGGATTCTTTCAATCATGTATAACTCACATACAGTGCTTCATCTCCCTCCCTCTGAAATCAAACCACATGTCTCTCATGTTATTTCTGATCATGGAGACCAACTAAACATAACTGATTTTTTTTCTTCCTGAACAGCAAATTACCCTATTGAAGCGAAGCACCGTAGACCAATGACATTCTTGCACTGTTCAATTTATTGATCAGTATGTATCCCAATCTTGACTTGGGGATCATTCTGTAATTAAGTATTTTCATGTGGGTCAGAGCTTCAGCACTTCTAAATTTTCGTCTCCCCTTTTATTCATTTTATTTTATAAGAGTAAGAATTGATTGAGAATTTTTAATCATGGGACTTTGTTCCTGAGCGATTTACTAATTGCCTAAAATGATTTAGGTTTTTATTGTAGTCTTATTTTATTGCACTTGCTAATTAAATAATTCAGTATTCTTGAGCTATTTCATGAAAAAAATAAAACAATTATTTTTAGAAGCAAGATTTTTTTTAAGATATATGAATTGAGAGAGTTTTTACTATTTTACGATTACCAGATGCAGTTAGAAGGCTTATGTGATTTAGATTTGTTATTTAGAAATAATATAATTTATATCTTTATCATTTCATTTAAAAATAATGGAAATTAAAAATTAAATTATCTTAGATTGGTTAAATATGATGAATATTTGGACTCTTAAGTTATAATGAACTTCTGACCAAAAATGTTTAGCTTTCACTGTAAAAATGTTCACTTTATTTTTATTTCGAAATTTTTTAAAACATTTCAAAGTTTGTTAATCGTTCTAACTTGCAAATTATTATAAAATTTTAATGGTTGACCATTCATTTATTTACATTTGTACTATGCATTTATTAAGATTTTCTTATTTTTCATAATTCTCTACTTATCTTTATCAATTTAGTATGTTCAGTGACATTAATCTTTATTTAAATTTAAAAAGTATTCCAAATAACTTTTTTTCGGTTTAACTACTTATAATTTTGAATTTAATTATTTTAACATAATTGCATCAAGTAATTATTCATTTAAAATTGTGCATAAATTATTTTTTATGGAGGCAAAATAAATTTAAAAAAGTTCTTTACCAGCATTTGCATTTTGTTTATTTTATGTCCCTTAAGAATGTGGGACACTAAAAAATTTTTTTATTTACTTCATCTGTCATACTTATGACCATTTAAAAAAAAAAAAAAAATTAAATATGTTTTTGTGCTTAAAAGGTACTTATTTTTTGGTGAAAATTTTGACTATGATTAGAAAAATTCAGCTTAGAAAAAGTATGCTTAGTAAAAGTATGCTTAGTAAAAGTATGCTTAGTAAAAGTCAGCTCATTAACTTTAATTTACTTAGTTTTACTTGCACAAATCAAGCGAGTTAGGTATTTTTGTATGGTACTTGAACATAAATTCCAAGGAAAAAAAACTTTTTAATAGTTGTTTATTATTTGTTTTATTAATTTAACTTTGTTTTTAAAAAAATTCTTTTAGATTTTGGGATTTAAATCACATAATTAACCATGATGTAAACATACTGTGCCCTTCAAAAATGCTTTTGAAGTAAGCAGTGTCTGAACAATAGAATTTTTTATTGAATGAAACATTTTCTCACCTACCAAAATTTAACGCTTGTTTTTTTCATTCCTTAGTTTTCTTTATGTTTGCTTTTTTGTTTACTTGTAAACATTTACTTTTTTTATCCTTTAATTTTAGTAAAAATTAACATGCGTTTGTAAATATTTATTTAACTCAACTTTTATTTCTGAAATATTTTTATATCTTAGGTTGGAACAGATTCTTCCTTTGAAATTGCACCTGATTCAGAAGATGATTTTTCCATGACATCTGTTTCAAAGTATGTTTTTTCCTACTTGATTTATTAGTTTCTAAGTACATGGTTAATAGATTGATAGTAATTGGCATATAGTTTTTTCTCTGTTTAGATTATGTAATTAAGATTCTTTTTAGATTATGTAATCATAATATTTTGGATCATAATATTTTGACACATTTGCACCTTGAAACTGCCATTTTGACATTGAATTAGTATTAGCTTAAAAAAATTCTTCAAGTGAATTTGAAATGAAAGAAATTTATTTCTCTGATTATATCATTATAAAGCATATTTTTATGTTGTTTGCATATTTTTAAGTGTTTAAACAATACAATGTATGGTTCCATTAATTTATAAATAATGAAGGATTTGATCAGGAACACTCTTAACTTTTTGAAAGCTATGGCTTTTTTCATTTATGAAATTGCACAAAATGCTAACATGAAGGCTCACCAGACAAAGATAAAGATAAATCATGAACAGTTGTTACAAACATGCAACAGTTATAAAAAATAGCATGTTATTTTATAAAAAGCTTTATTTCATTTGATAAAAATCCTTCGAAGAACAATTAAATTTTCCTGAAAGTCGGCGTCTTACATGTGTCATTGTGCCTTTTAAGTCTAAATCAAGTTAGTAGAAAATGCAACCCATTATTTATTTTTATATGATTTTAATTAAAGTAATTTTTTTTTATTTTTATGAAATATCAATCTAAAACTCATTTCATTTTGTTAGCTTCATTCAAAAACAAGAGAAACTTTTTCTACGGTTCAAACCGAAGAAATGTTTATGGAAGGCATTATCAGAAAGGTAATTTATTTTAAATCTATTAAGTTTGATTTGCAGTTAATTCAATCTTTGCATCATACCATTGTTAAAAATGTTGATAACTTTTATAAATTTTCCTCTTCCTCTCAAATATTTACTGTTTCTCTACTTTAATAAATATTTATATTTGTATGGTTTTGATTACTTTTTCTGCAGCCATTTTGTTTAAAGAATGTTGAGAATTATATATCACTGGCGACTAATGCTTATAGTTAATAATGTCCTTCAAATCAGTGGTCCCTAACCTCCAGTTCATGGAACAAATGGTACCAGGCCATCAAAGGAACATAAATATTTTATTTACTGTGGTGTATTTTTCTTGAATTGGTGCGATTTTCTTAGGATGAGAGGTTAATTGGAAGTTGAGAGACTTTGCCTAAAGCCGCACCAATACTGCACATGCAGCTGCTGCATTTCTTTGGAAGACATGTTTACATAAAATAAAATTAAAATTAATAAATCATAAGTGTTTAAAATGTAAAAACTATCAACATCTGCTTCCTTCTCAATGGACCGCAGTTAAATGATCAATCGTTGACCAGTTTGTGGTGGTAAAGAGGTTGGGGAGAGAGAATGATTATAAAGATTTCTACATTCAAACCCGTTTGAACATATGTCTAATCACTGTTTTTTAAGTATTAATACTCCATAGTTTTGTGAGAATTGGGTTTTAAAAAAACTAGTCTGCAGTATTTAAGAGCTAATATTTTAATTAATGGAGAGAAACAAAGATTATCTAAATAATACAAATTTCATTGAAAGTATTTATTCTTGATATTGTGTATCATTGTTTTTAATGCACAATACATATTTCTGACATGATAAAATTATGATTGTTAAAAGTTTAACCTAAAATACTCATTGTTCATATTTACATAGTTCTTTAAACTATCATAGTATGAAATTTTTATAATATGTAGAAAAGTTTCTTTGTGTTTTTCTCTTATCATTCGAGAGTCATTTGTGTCAGTGCCCTAAGACTTAGACGGCTGGTGCGCAATTTCAGCACCCTATTCTTTAATTACCATGTTTTGAGCATGTTGTTGGAAAAACATGCAGCTAATCATTTAGGTAACATTCCTAAAGCTAAACCAATGTGACACAAGGTTGTCACATAGGTTTAACATTAGAAATTCTTATTAATTAAACTGAATTTTTTTTGTAATTATTCTAAAGATAAAAATGAAGCAGTTCAACAACAGCCTGTTGTGATCCATGGGTGTCAAGGCACCACAATTTCGTGACCAATGGCATGATTGTAGCAATGTGGTCAACATTGCTCAAAGGCTGTCTTTATTTCCCAAACAAGCTTATTCCTATTGATCTGAAGTTGGTATTTTAAGAACAACATCAGTGATGTTTGTTAGCATATAGCTCTATTAAATCAAAAATGGAGTTTATTGCTCATTCTTCTATAATTATTTATATTTGATTCATTATCCCAGGTAATCTCAAGCAAAGTAAACCTGGGATGTTTTAACCGAATAAGTACTTTAAAAGTAAACTATTTAAAAACACCTGATTATTTTCTTTAGAGTAACAATTTTTGACTTTGTTTCTATGAAGCTAAGTAATAAACAATCAACGATAATTAAAATAAAGAAGTTACTTACTGAAGAACAAATTGCTTAATTGTGGTAAATCTAGACTATGATATGTTGGCTGCTGTCAATAACATCATTTTCGATGCTAAATAATACTAAGTATAGTTAATCTTTATTGCAATAAGTACTTCTAAAATGTGTTTTTCTAAATCTAATGATCTGGGACCACTGAAGGGGTAAAAAATAATTATAAAAAGAAACTGAAATTTAGATATTCAAGAAAAATTTTTAACAAATCTTTTAATGTTATTTCTTTGTCTAAATTCTCTTTCATAATTCATTATTCAGAACTAGATGTATTTCCATGATTGTAATTAGCATTTCAGTTCTAATTTTAGATTAAAGACTGCAATAATTCTAATAAGTTTTTCTCTTCGAGAAAAATTAAATCCTTTCAGATACTTCTCATATAAGAATCTAGCATATGTAATTGTTATATCTTTCCTTGTGAAGGGGATTGCTAATAAGATTTTTTCCTTTTCAAGTTCCCAATATTTAAGATGAAGCACAGTAATATTAGTGTGATTTTCATTCTTGCTCTCTTTACTTTAAATATAAAATAAAAACAGTTTTGCCTTTTCACCTACATACTTGCATTGCTCCTTAGTTCAACCACACATTGCCTTGCCACCCATTCCCTTGCTCTGCTACGTAACAGCATTTTATTTTATAACCATCGTTGAACAGCCGACACTACTAAAAGAAAACAAAAAAAAAAATAAAATTAAATCTAAATTATTAAAACTTCGATGCAAAAAACCGCTTAAAAGCAGCAGAAATTTCACAAAAAGGATAAATGTAGCAATAAAAGAAAAGAAGGAAATAAAAATATGACCACCGAAGCCGACGTCTTCAGGGGGTACCGGCACCGGTAGCCATAAAACAAAACCTTTTCTATTGAGGGGGAGGCAAATGCCTTAAGTAACACCCTCAGTACCCCGAAGGTTTTGTATAGAAGTCCAGAAAAAAACATGAAATACAAAGAACCAATTTAGAAAAGAAACTCAAACAAATTCATCAGAAAATAAAAACTCAAAACTCATTTTAACCAGGTCAAACATCGATTTCATAAGCACACTGAATGAAAAGGAAACGCTAAAACTAAAGAAAACATCGCCCTCTATAACATTGCGCAGATTGAGAAAAAAGAATTCAAGGAAGAGATACGTAACAAATTAATAGAATACTCAATTCATTCTATTAATTTGTGAGCATTTTGGGTTTTTATTAATTTTGAGTTTTTATTTTCTGATGAATTTGTTTGAGTTTCTTTTCTAAATTGGTTCTTTGTATTTCATGTTTTTTTCCTGGACTTCTATACAAAACCTTCGGGGTACTGAGGGTGTTACTTTAGGCATTTGTCTCCCCCTCAATAGAAAAGGTTTTGTTTTATGGCTACCGGGTCCTGTACCCCCTGAAGACGTCGGCTTTGGTGGTCATATTTTTATTTTTATTTCCTTCGTTTCCTTTATTGCTGCAGTTGAACAGCCGACCCAATTTTTATGACTTTACAGCTACTAATGTTCATCTCCATAGCCTTGCAATTTTGAACCCAATCCAGAAGACAAGGGAACTTTTGGATCGAGTTTTGGGAGAAATTTGCCTTCGCGGAGGACTTTTTTATGGAGCTAACCCGCATTTGCGTTACATTGAGAGGAAGACCACAAGAACCTCCCACGGTTGGCCTGACGGCAAAGGGACTCTAACCCATGATCCGTCCATCTACCACTGAGGATATTTCACGTCAGCTTTGTGGTAGGTGCAAGCCGGATGCAGAATTCGTATCGGCTGGGATTCGAATCTGGTTCGCCTCATTGGAAGGCGAACGCTCTATCCCCTGAGCCATCGCTGCTCATATAACAGCAATTGTCTAAAAAGTCTGTTCATGCTTCTCTTTTTTATATTTTTATTTGATTTGATGAATAATTTTCAAAAAATTTTCAGTGAACAAGTGCAATATTATCCACCTTTGGTAAAATCAATGCCTTTGAGACCTAAATCAAATCAAAATAATGTGGAATTAGCCTGTTTTGAGAGTGTTACTTTAAGTGGTAAGTACGGCTTTTGACATCAAATTAATAAATTATATATTGGCAGAAAATTATATAAATTATTTTTTTTTATTGTTTTTAGTATCTTATAAGTTTTTGTGTTTTTAAAAATATGCAAGAGAACATTAACGTAATTGAAAATAAATGCAGACTTTCTAATTGAATATTTAAGGATTGTTTTACGAGAAAGCAAGAGATGGATAGTTTCTTTATATATAATTTACTTCAAGTGACTTTTAATAACCAAACAAAAAAATTACATTTTCTCAAATTTTTTCAGATGTATTCTCATTTTTGGCCTTCGTTACCTGCACATAATGTGATGTCAGCTTTGCAAATTCTCATAAGATAACAGTTTGATTTGTTTAAAACTAATCTAGATAAAATTTTGTTTTTTGAAGTCTAGTATGATTTTAGTTCATCCTTATTTTTATTGTTAATTCAAAATTAAGTTGTATCTTAGCTTAGTCATAAAAGTTAAGCAGTGTTCAATAATTTTATCTTTTATTGTATTTATCGATCCTTCCGACACTCATTTATCCAGGGTTCAAGCAAGTTAAAGGCAAAAAAAGGGAAAAACTGTTTAGGCTTTCCCTTTTGATTCTCTTTAAGTTGACGATTTTGTTTTTGAAAAGCTTAAAAAAATGGAAAATTCTTACCACATACCTCTAAAATGACTAATAATAAAGTGGTCAGTATCTGTAATCATTTATTGAGATTTAACTTTTATTATCTTCTGTCATCTATTAGAAATATTGCTAGTAAAAATTCCTGTTATAGTAGAATTTTTACCTAGTATCTTCTGTTCTTAGGAAATTCTATTTCTGAAATTTATTGGGAATCCTGTTTATATAAATTTTTATCATTCTGAGTTTTTACTGCGCATGAAACAATTGCAGCAATTGTTTTGCATTTTCAGCGATTTTGGTCTTTTTATTTTTAGATTAAAAGAAGTTTGAAAGGAACTAAATTACTGAACATAATTATTTTGTACAAATCAACATTTCTGGGTTTAGGTATATATTTCAATTTAAGAATTTGATTTGAGTGTAGAATTATGTTCAGGCAAGAAATAGAGGTAGAAATTAATTTAAAATTTTAATAAACAGGAGTGTTCATGTCTTTCGAAAACTGATAGAAATTACTAAAAAGGGCTAAAACTGATAGAAATTGCTAAAAAGAGCAGGGCTCAAATTTCTCATTTGTAAACAGGGGTCTGTCCAGACATTTTGTGAAAGGTCCTGTTTTTGTAAAATTGTAAAAATATTACTCGTAATTTGTGAATATAAAATAAACGATAAGTCAGATTCTTTCAACCAGGGTCCTGTTTTTGTGAATTTGTGCAAATAGGGTCTGGTTGTTGCAAAAACCTTTACAAGGAGTTTTTAAATTGTAAATAGATACAAGACTGTAAAATTATAATTCAAAAAAATTAAATTTTCAAAAATTAACAGCAATTGCTGCTACTAAACTAGAGATGCAGCATACAAATATTTGGTTTTTATCCTATACTGCTGAACGCAGAATACTCATTTCGGACGAGTAATGGAAACAAAATCACTCACATTTTTAGTAATTTCAATTGACATATTTTAAATAACACAACTTAGTCACTTCTAATGTGTTACACATTAAGTAAACTTAAACATTTCTTAACTTTATAATATTTTTTTTTTAAAAATTGACAGAGGTTAATTTTTATTTACATAATATTTTAGCAATTAATTTTATGAATAAATATATATTGCTTAATTCTTTATTTACAAAAAAAATTATTTAATATCAATAAGAATGTACACGCATTGTTTGCAGAAGTAGAAATATTTTCTTAGAATACTACATTTGGAATTTTAAAAAAATTTTTGACTTCGAAGAGGTTTGGGTACATAATATAAATGAAATGAGATCAAACTTAGCCTTAGAATTAAAGCAAGAAAACATAATTAAAAAAATATTAGAGCAATATACGTCGATTGCCAGTAGATTTGAAAATATCTACAATAGCTGAACACTCGGCATCAGTTAAATTTTCTGACCATTTACAATAATGTGTAAATGTCTATCGAGTGTCTCTTGTTTCATCCTCGTTCGCAACTCAGTGCAAACAAGATTTATTTTCGAAAATGACCTTTCAGCAGTAGCTGTTGACGATGGTATAATAACCGACAATGTTAATAGTTTTAATAAATTAGAATTTTAATAACTTAGTTCATTTACATTCGTCATTCTTTTTTTTTCCCCTGGGGAGGGTTTATTCGATTAACAAAACAATGAAGATAAACAAGTTTGTGAAGGATCCGATTAAAAGATAAATTGCTTTGTGAAGGGTTCGTTTTGATGAAAAGATATTTTGTGGAGGGTCTGTTAACAGACCCAAATTTCTTCTAAACAGACCCCTTGCAAAAACCTTTAAAATGGAGCAAAAGGGCTCAGAGAAGACCAGGGTCTGGAGTACCTCTTATTTTCTCAGCAAATCATGAATGTAGAATATCATGCTTAACATAAAAAAAATATTGATTAGAGTTCTGAATAATTAGTTAAAGTTCTTTTCCACATTCCTACAATGGAAACGTTTTACCCAGATGACTTTTCGATACAACAACACAATGTTAGTCTTCACACTTCAAGGCAATCCACAAAATGGCTGGATGATATTGTAATAAATATTTAATGTGCCCTGCATCATTCCCTGATTTCAGTTTCATAGAGAATCTGTAGGGAATAATGAAAAATAACTTTAAAAAAGCAGGAAACAAAATTGTTAAAGAATGGAAGGAAGATTTTTTTAAAAAAATATAGGACAAAACATATATCGGCAATCAAGTCTCTCTTTGAATCTGTGCCCTGATGGTTTCGAAGGTTTATTGATGCTAAAGGAGAAGGAATTAACCACTGATTTATCTGTATAATATTTTATAAGTTAATATTTACATGGGGAGTTTTGTATGTTGGGTTCAAAGTATATGAGGCATTTTACAATGCATTTTTATTTCTGATTTCTTTTTTTTATTATTTATTTTTTTAAAATTTTTTTTATATATTTAAATAAAGTACTTTTTGCAAGTCTCAATTCTTTTGCTTTGTACTGTACAAAAAGTAGCTTAGTATGTGACTATTTTACACACATATGCATTAAGTTTTTATTTTATTACTAAATACTGTAGCTTACTCTATTTTATTTATAATTAAATACTTCAGTCAACTCTCACTAAATGGAAAAATATTTTCGTAGACAAAAGAGATTTTGCATTTTTTACTGGCGGTCCCATTTGGAGTTCTGCTTGGTGTCCAACTCCCGTTGACAAGAAAGTTCATCAATATTTAGCTCTTGCCACCAGTGGAAGTTTAGCGAATTATTATTCCTTTACTGCAAATAATGAGGGGAAAAGTTTAATTCAGCTGTGGAATATGGGTTTTCTTCAAACTTTTGAGTAAGTAGAAATTAACTTTTGAGTAAGTAGAAATTATTTTTATAATTTCATTAGGATCATAAGGTTTTAGAATTGAGATTTATATAATTTACTTAAAGGTGATTCATATTTAGTAAAAAGTCCCTTGTTCCTGTTTTTATTGATTTATTTCATTTTATGTCTTTCTCTGTAGGGTTGCACAAGAAGCATCTAGGGAAAAAAATTGGCTTTGGGACCAAATAATTCAGGAAGAACTTTAATTTTTATTTCAATTGATAGTAACTTAAATATTCTTTAATGTTAATAAGAACAATTTCAGTTTTTCTTAAATTTTTAAGACAAATTACAGCATACTTTTTCATGACTTGTAGTTATTTAAAAAAAGAATTTAACATAGTTTTCGTTTGGGGGCAATTTAAGTGACATTGAGCATAGCTGACTCTGATGAAAATCTTCAGCTTTTTCTCTTACTCAACTGTATTTAATTGTTAGGTTTCTTTTTTTTTTTTTTTTTTTTTTTTTAACTGTTTAAATTTTTTTTGTTGGACAATGTTCTTTCCTTGCTGTCTTGAATTCTAAATTAAATCTTCGTTTTTCATTTTCTCAGCTTTTTGTTCTTAAAAAACTTTTAAAGATAAGAATGGCAGCTCAATGCCATTTAAAAAATGAAAGATTTTGTTTTATTAGATTCATAGAAATGTATAGTGATAACACTAAGAACTTCTACAAAGTTTTCTTAAAAAGAAACCCTTGTAAAATGATGCATTTAGTAATTTTAGCTTGTTAATTTGTTTATGTTAAATACTGTTAATTTGTGTTTCAAGTTTTAAAAATTTATTTATTTATTCATTTTTTTTTTGTCTGAGCTGATAAAAACCGACTTAGAGAAGCTGAAACATTCTTACTATCTGCATCTCTCAAAAACAAGTTATAAACCCAGTGATTCTGCTTATGCTCTATAGCAAGTCTGATCAGACCTTGTTTCCCCAAATAATGTACTTTTTAGAAAAATAAACTCAAGGAGATACGTTTTCATGGTTAATCTAATTTTTTTTAATTTCAAATATGTCTCTTACCTTGCTTTAAAATTCTTTGTCTTGTCTATCAATGAGTGAGATCCTTATAAATGCAAATATTAATAGTTGGAAAAAGAGGTATGGAAACATCTGCTCATTATCCCATTTTTTTACAAATTTTTTAAACATGATTTGAAAGGCAGTTTATTTCATAAATTTTGTATTTTTTGAAAATTTAAATTGCTTTAAATGATAAATATTATTTTAAATTGGACATCTAAAAAAGGAGGTATAGTACTAAACTAACTTTCCAAAAATGTTGATCACAGAATTGTATAAGTACAATTATATCAGAAGAAAAATTCTGTTAAATTTTCAAAATACTGCACACTTTATGTTTTCAATACTGATTGAACTGTTACCCTGTTTTGTAATTTTTTAAGTTGTTACTGCTTTTAAATGTAAATAATTGTCAATTTATTTGTGAAGATAAAATGATAATTAAAGCATGTTTAACTTTTCCCCTTTCCTTGCATTGCATCACTTTGAAAGTTGCGATTATACTAACACTGTCATATTTCTAAAAATTCAAATGTTAAATTTTTTGAATATTTTTATTATCAACAGCTTTATTTCCAATAAGGCTGTTGTTTGAGACCTTATGAAGTATTTTTTATTTTTTTTAACTTGAAATGTTTTAAATTTGATTAATTAAGTGTACACAATTAATTTTTAAGAGCAAAATTTCTCTTTACCTTGAAAATGTTGCAAAACTATTTATAGTTTCTATTTAAAATGTTTCATTTGCTGAAATCTTTCTTTCAGTGATAAAATTTATTGGTTTTCAATATTTATTTCAGTTTGGAGCAAACACCAACTTTGCAGCTCTGCTTAGTATTTAATTATGGCAATATTTTTGATATGGCATGGTGCCCATATGGTTGCTGGGAAGATCCTGAACAAGATGGTGATATGTCAAGATTAGGTTTACTTGCAGTTGCAAGTTCTGATGCATTTATTAGAATATATAGGTAGTTTGCACATATCATTCTTTATAGCTTTTATTTAAATGTGAAATTGTCAAAAATTTACATGAAAAACGTTTTCAGAGTTTGCCTTGTATTCTATTAATCTTAAGTCATATTCAACCCTAACTCTTTTATTTTTAACCATATAAATTTTGAAGTTTTCTTAGACTGTTTAAAGGTTTGGAAATTTACGAACAATGAAATATTACTATTGATAAATGGTAAAAATTTCAATGGAAATGTGGAGTTTTCGTATCAGGCAAACAAATAAGCCCTCATGTATCATCTTAAAGAATACTGCGGGTATATCGAAAATCAAGAACCTCATTTATCTATTGCAAAACATTGCTAGACCTAGGTTTGATTTTTCTTCACCCCATAACATTTATAAATGTATTTCCTACATTGACCTGGATTTTTAGGAGAGTTTTCTTTTCATATATTTGGAAATAATTTATTTTATTTTCAGCCAATTTAAATTTAGATTATATATTTATCTGTTTAGTGTGAATGAATCATCTCTATTTTGTCATTCCTATCTTTTATCCTACTAAAGGTGTACCATTGTGACTCTAAAACGCTTACAAGTTTTAGTAAAAATTAATTTTTATAGTAAAAATTAATTAGTAGTTTTAGTAAAAATTAATTAGTTAATTTTTATTCATATTTTAAAAATAAATAAATGTAGTTTATTACTTATTATGCATCTGCCTTCTGGCAAACTTCTGTGCACCTACCGAAAAAGTATAAATAAAAATTTAAATGTTAACAACACAATCGTTTAACTGCTAACATCAATTGCTCAACACAGTAGAGGTTGTCGATTGAAAGATTGTTAAACAATACCATAATTTCAACATAAAATTGTAGGTTTATACTCAAATTTTAATTTTTTTCTTCATAAACTTCCTCTAGCTGTCAACAATAATGTTTAAGTACTGGAAGTTTATTTGTTTTAATAATTGTAAATATGACAATAAGTTTCAAGCAAAAATTCATGCTAAAACTTATAAAAAAGAGGGATTAAACAAGGTCCTTATCAAGTAGGTTGAAGAGACAAATGAGAAAATATTACATTTGTTTACAACATAGATAATAAATAATTTCTTTCATTTGTATATTATTTTTAAAAAAAATTTGTTTGCATAACATTTTAAATTGTAATTGTATCATTTTTAATACTCTGGGCTGAAAAAAATAGGAAGGAAGTAAACAATTTGTCTTGTATTTCTGGTGTTTACAACTGTTTATTATAGATCAAACCATTTTTAAGAATTTTCTTTGTTCTTTCTAACATAGCCCATTGCATTAACAAAGAAATGTTATTAATATTCTTTTGTCATTTCTAGCAACACAAAGGTTTTTCAATGTAAAAAAAAATGTTTTTTTTTTCGATTAAAGAAAATATTTGTTTATAAAAAATACTTAGTTGCGTAATTATGTCCAGCAAAAATCAACAAACAAGTTATACTCTGTGAATTATAGTAAATTTTATATCGAGAATATTTGTTTCTTATTGCTGAGTTAATTCCTTTTTTTCATATCTGTTCAGATATGCTGGTATAATTTGCTCACATATTTAAGTTATTACAATCAATTTCTATAGCATATTCATTGCATCTATACTATCACAGCATTTAAAATTATTGTTGTGACACAGCTTGTCAATCTCCCGTCATAATTGTTTTTTTTGTTGTTGTTTGATCTTGTATAAATAACTAAATAAAATTAGTATTTTATTTCATATTATTTTGGAACATATATTTTCTGCACTTCCCGCAAAAAGATCTTTGTCTGACAGAAACTTAAACTTACATTTAATATTGTACACTATAATTTTTTGTTCTCTCTTTTTCTTTTAGCATTCCGCATCCGAATTTCACCAATTCAGATGCAAGCAGTTTTCCTTTATACGATGTGTCTCCTTCAGCAGTTTTGAAACCTTTGTACAGTGCTCCTGGCACAATTACAGAAAAAAATGCATGCATCACTTTACATTGGGAAAAAACTGGCAAATGTGAACGCATTGCTGCAGGATATGGAAATGGTATAATAGTACATTCTGTTATTTATTAATTTAGTTCTTGAGAAATGAAAATTAAATAAAAGTTGTACTCGTAAATTTTTATATCATTAATAACTATTGAACCATATTTGAACAGGTTTTAGTAATTAAATTTTCACAGTTTAACATAATGTAAACATTTAGATTTTTTAATTTGTTTATTTTGCACAAAATTATCTATAGTTATACTTAATTGTGCTCAAAATGTTACTCTTCATGCAGTTATTTTTATAGATGTAGTAAAAAAAAAAATGAAGGGATTATTAGGATGTTTATCTTTCCCAACCGATCATAGAGATCTCCCTGTTAGTCAATTGTTTGTTGTAGTTATTAAAAAATGGCTTGCTTATACTCGAGCAAAATTTGTTTGACCAGCAAAGTATTAAATTTGCTCTCCTAAACTATCGAGACTACATCCTGTTTCTCAGCCCAGAATCTGAATTTGTCAGAAAGAATAGAACAGACTTTATGCAGACATATGATATCGAAATGATTTAAAACCATCAAGGCATTTAAAAAATTCAAAGATGTATGTATATAAAAGACTTCATTTGCATTTTTTTAATATTTGTGAAATTTCAGAAACACTTGCTTAGATAGTTTTTATATTACTACTACTTTAAATACCTGGAAAGTTTGACATTTCGAGTTGGCATGTTTATTCAGTAATATAAGTACGTTAGGTAAGCATGTAGATATAGCTTAAATATGGGTATGTTCATCCAGGTATGTTCATGCTTATTATGTGTTCATTCTCAGTGACAGTAAGTTTTGTTTGATTTTTACATAACTTAGTTTTGTGAACAACACCAGTGGTGCAAGTGCTGCGCCAATTGTGGAAACCTGCGCCTACATGCTCCAAATTGAGGTACTTGGCTTAAAATATGCCGATCTGCGCCCAAAAGGATATCCCCCCCCCTGGGTATAGCAAAGTCACAATTTTGCGGCAACCAAGCTTCTGCCATGTGGAGGGTTGCTCTGCATTCAGTGGGAAGGATTTTTGCACTCTCGTGTGCAACTCTGCTTCATTTGGCAAGATATTCTCAATTTCTGGCTTCATTTTCCACTCTCTGAAATGGAACCGAAACTCGAAACTTCTCTCGAATTTTTGGGGACCAACTAGCCATTGCCAAATTTTAATAGCAAAAGAAAATTTTTTATTTCTTGTTAATTTCATCGTTATTGAAGTGCCATTGTCTTCGTCAATGGCAAGCTAATGACCTTCTTGCGCTATTTAATTATAGATTAGTACCACGATCTTTGAATTAACTTGAGGGACCATTCACTAAGTACATATCTTCATGTTGATCCTCAGAGCAGTCAAGAATCACAAAGCTTCATAACCTCAACATTTCCTTCTCCCTTTTATTCATTTACTTTAATAAAGATAAGAATTAATTGAGTTTCCTAAACGTAAATTTTTTTATCTGAGGGACCATCCACTAATTGCATATTTTTTAAGCATTTATTTTAATTTATTACTTTTTTTTACTTATTGCATTTTATTATTGTATTATTACTTTCAAAATTTTCAGTGCTCTTAATTCGTTTTAGGAAAAAACTAAATATTTAGAAGCAAGATTTTAAATAAGTATGAAGAGAAGGGGTTTTCAATATTTTAAATGCAGCAAAAAATCTTATGTTTTTCAGATTTGTCATTCAAAAATACTTTAATTCATCTCTTAATGATTTGATTTAAAAAAGTTGATATAAAAAAATTTAATTATCACAGATTTGCTAAATATTATGAGTGTAGGGACAATATAATAATTTACTTCTGACAAAAAATTTTTAGCTTCTATACTCATTGTATTTGCATTAATAATTATAAAAATTTTCATCATTTCATTATTAAAATACTGTGCTTGGTAACCAATTTTAATAAAAATTTATTAGGGGCCATTCACTAAATTACGTTTGTAATATAAATTTAATTAAGTTTTCTTAATTTGCTTAATTCTTTACATATTTTTATAAATTCGTTATGATCAATATTAATCCTGTTAGTGTTTTGTTGAATATACTGTTACAAATAACATTTATTTAAATTTTAATAAAAAAAACACTCGATAACCTCAAATAATAGCTAAATTAATTAACTCAATATTAAATATATTTAAATTGCTTTTGCCAAAAGCTCTTTTTTTAGGAAATATTTCTGCTATATTAAATAAATTTTTAGGTCTTTTCCAAACTGAGACACCATTGATTTACTTGCTTTATGATGAAATGGTGTCTCTAGTTAAAGCATTGTTAGGTTTTTTTTAAAGAGTTCTGCTTTTCTTAGTTTGTCAGGGAAGGACTTAAAATTATTGGATGTAGAAAACGCAGATATTTGGCAAAATTCAAATTTAATAGATGTTCTACTAGATATCACAAAGGCGATGACGTTCTTATTTTCTTCAGAAAAAAATCTAATTATTTAGCAGGGCTGATTGTGCTCCGGAAAAAATCCGGATTTCCGGATATTTTGCTAACCGTGATCCGGAAGTTTCCGGAGATTGAAGGTTCAGATGTTTCAAAAAATCNGCCGCTTGAGAATAGGTTACTGTACCATCTGAAAGTGTTGCATTCTGTAATGAGAATGGAAGACACTTCTAATAAGCCTATAAGATATCTGTCAACAGTAACCCCATCCATTATAAAACCTGAAGAGGCATCTTTGTTACTGTTACGTGAGGAATCAGAAGGTTATTCTTCTGACTCAAATGAATATGCACCAATTGATGTGTTTTGGAAAAACTATTTGTGAAGAAAGATAATTTGGGAAATATCAAATATCCTCTTTTAACAAAGCTTTTTAAAGCTCTTTTGTGCATACCACATGTTAATGTTGAAAGAGGTTTTAGTGTTAACAAAAAGCTACTTGACAATAGGGCAAGCTTAAATTCACATAGTGTTAATGGTTTGAGACAAGTTGTGTCACATATTAGCAAAATAGGGGGTTTAAGTAACTTTAAAGTTGACAACGATATGATTAAAATGGGCGCTTGCAGCATTTAAAAATTGCTCTGCTCGATTAGAGGTTGGGAAAAAAGAATGTGATAACACTGAAACTGAGGAAAGCAGATTGAAAGCTGCTGAAATTGATTTGCAAAAAAAAAAATTGAAGGCTTCTTATGATCTCTTGGCCACAACTGAAAAAAATATGAAGGATGGGTTAAATAATAAAGACATGTCGATTATAGAAAGCTTACAGATCCTCTTATCTGAGGCTAAGTCGAGGATAGCAGAATATTTAACAGCATTGTAAGATAGCAAAAAGAAACTTATTTTGTTAATGCAGGGACCTTCAAAAAAGTGTTAAAAATAAGATATGTTATTAATGAACAAAATTAAAAATTCTTGTTATTAAATTCTTATTTTAATTCTTTTTATTAAATATGCTCCAAATCTTTGTTTTGCTGCTCCAAAATTGCTTTTTTGTTGCTCCAAAACCATGTTTTGCCACTTGCACCACTGCAACACTAATTAATTTATTTAAGATATTCCTCTCTAACCATTCAAGATAATAACTTGATGGATGTAATCATGATAATTAATCCAAAGTTTTTATCTATGACTTGTTTCGTTTTGCCTATCATAACGTTTTATAACATGAACATGTTAGGCTTGTTACATGTCAGTCTAGATGTTATCTGAGACTAAAATTCTAAAATATAAGTAATTTTTATTGTTATATTCACATTTTATAAATTATAAAGTGGTCCATGCTAATATTTTCAGGTACATACAGCTCAGCTGCAAAATATCATGAAATTAAGTTTTAATTAATAGAGTTTTGCAAGCATTAATTATTACTTATATTTTGATACATTAAAAAAAATTTAAAACTAATTATATTTTTTNTTTTTTTTTTTTTTTTTTTTTTTTTTTTTTTTTTTTGTTCAGAAATTAAATTCAAAGCTGTCTTTCTATTCTTTTGATACATTTTGATCAAATGACTAATTTTAATTCCATATAGCTAATCAATGCTAAGACTAAATGCTAAAGTTACCAATGCGAAGACACAAAATGATTGATACCAAATCTGTATTATACTTTTAACTTTTTTTTCATGCAAACATATTAATTTTTCTATTTTTAGGTAATATTTGTGTTTGGATGTTGAATACATCCTCATCTTTACTTACCGGAAATGAAGACAATGTATATGTTCCTTATTTACTGTTCCGTTCCCATTCTACTCCTGTCACTGCAGTGGCATTTGCAAACTTATCAAAAAGTCAATGGCTTGTTAGTACAGGCTTTGAAAAAGAAGTGAAGTTTTGGAATTTAAATGACACATGTAAGAAGACTATTTTTGATTTAAAAAAATTTTTGACAATGGCAAATGTAAAATTTGTTTTACTTAGTTCCCTTTGAATAAATATCAGTGGGAAAATTAAAAGGAATTCTTATTTGTTGCAATTTATTTTGAAACTGCAAATTTTGAGCATCTATTGTTTTATTTCAGCTTTACCAGTTGCTACTGTCAAAGATGGCTATGCTAGCAATGTGGAATGGGGTGCCCAATGTTGTGGAGCATTTATAACTAACCATGATAGTGTTAGGTGATTACAGCTATTTTCTATTGTATAAGATGTTTTAGTTTCTTAAGTGATGCCCGTTTAAAAATTTGCTTACAAGCATTGTTATATATGTATGTATATATTTTTTTTCAAATGTGTAGTATTCCTTTCATTAAAAGTTTGAATTCAAAAGCACTTACCAGTGATATTTTAATTTATTCTCGTATTATTTTTATTTCTAAAACCTGAAATATATAACTAATTATTATATTACTACTGCATTTGTTTTGTCATTTCTTGACTATTGTTGTATCTTGTAAATCTATAGTTAAATAACAAATATCTTAATCTTTCAGAGTTTAAACAAAAGCAATAAATTTTTTTTTTGCATGTGCTAAAAATGAAAGCTGCTGTTTTTAATCTGCAAACTAATAAATAAATTATATACTTATCAATTTGCTTTTTTTTCCCCTTTAAAAGAAATAAATACAAAAAATAAAATAAACTTCATTTACAGAAGTTTTTATTCTTAGGCTGGCTGTCATCAAACTTGGAAACTACCATTTTTCACAATCCTTTGTTTATGCTGAAACAGTTTGATGATTTTATATAGACAAATTAATTCCTTTTTTTATTGTTTTAACAATGTTATCAATTAATTTATAAATCTCATTTTAATTGCTTTAAAATTAATCCCGAAAAGAATCTGATTTCATTACTTTTATAAAGAATAAATATTTTAAAATGGTGCTAAATCAAATGTTTCTTTTTGTCATGAAACTTACTCTTTTATGAGCAAGTAAAGCTTGATAAAACTTCGATAAAATGTTTGCTTAGTATCACAATGAATTTAAATATCTATAGTTAAATGGGCAAATAAACTACCACAGCCCTTATGTGATAAAATGTCTTGTAATCAACATTCACAATAAGTAATGTTAGAATCCTAATTAAAAAGGAAATCTTAATAACCTACACATTAGGGTTGCAAACAAAAATTTAAGTAAAAAGAATAAATTATTATCAACATTTGAGTAATTATTATCAAAATCACTCAAAAGAAAAATGAGATGGAAATTATTTACAACCAGTTCATTTACCAGATAAAACTGAAGGATAGTTCATAGGACAAGGAGAGAAAAAAAAATGTATTACGAATTTCTTTGTTAAAACCTTGAATGCTCGTAAATTGACTTATAATTTCCACTTTCAACTTTAGTCTTTTATTTAGAAGTTTTATTAAGTTCCGAAAAAGAATTACTGTTACAAATTACTTTTGTTTTGTTTTTATTCGCAATATCCGAAACATATTAAACTCTTAAACCAACAATACTGAGTCTTCAAAGTGAAAAGTTAGTTTAAATAATTCATTGTAAATTCTCATTAAGGAAAAGAACTTGATATAATTTATTGGTTAATACTTTTTGATGTTTCTAATTTTTTCATATCTTATTTTGATTAAGACAGACTGACTGTTCATATACTTTTTTCTGTTTTATATACTTTAATAAATGTAAATAATGAGAATTCTTTTACTATTTATTACATAAAACCTTACAGAAAGTGGTATGCTAAAATTTTTACTTTGTGCTTGTAACTTAGCAATGTTAATCCTTTAAATAAATAAACAATAATTGTTATAGGTTTTACAGATTTTAATTAATTTTTTTTTCTAGTTTCAGAGCATCTCACTTTTTACGAGAATTTGAACTTGAGACTTCTGTTGCAACATGTATGGATGATTGTAATATTACTACAAAGGTGTGTTACTAATTTTTATTTCTTCAATTTCATCAATTATAAAATATTTACAATGATTAAATAATGCTATTTGTTTGATGTTGCTTCCATAATATGGTCGCTAACTTCTTAAACATGACTTAGGAGCAAAATTACACTATATAGCAGAGTTCGAACGCACTGGATTAGGAAAACCAAGAATTGTCATGGAAAACAATATTTGAAAGGAAATCAGCGGAAACGTAATTTTGTTCCAAAACCGGACATTGTCAGGGAATTTTGCACCCGGTTAAATTGCCAAATTTCACTGTTCCGTTTTCAACCATAATTTCGCTCAATAGAGGATTTAAAAAATAATAATTGGATGTTTTTTTGGGTCCAAGAGTAATTAAATGTAACCTCAAGATTCGATTGTTCTTAAGCGCTTTTAAAATGATGTCAATTGGATGTCCGAGTTAAGTAACTTGCAAATTCTGTCTTAAGAGTATTAACATGTTATGTTTGTTTTTAAAATCCACGTTTGTTTATCAATGTTCATCATCCTTCATTTATTGCGACAAATTAGTGTTTTATAATTTCGCATAATAATATTAATTTTTACATGATTGCAGCTCATGCAAATGGGTGAAAAAAATAAAAACTCACTGAGAGAAAATAAATATGAATGACAAAATATTTCATAAAAAGAAATATAATTTATTTACATTACTCAGAATCGAAAAATCTATTGAAAAGAATTTCCGAGTCATCGTCCAAAATAAGGTCAACACACTCTTCATCCAGTTTATCAGTAATGTCATTGTTTATGGATTCGACATTAACTTCCGCTAATTGAGACCCATCTTTGCTTCCATCTAATCACTAGAAATACTACAATGCTTAATTGAGTTCTAGATCTTCAGGGACAGCCTCCCAAATGACCGACACAAAACCAAACGCATCTTGCCAAGTTGGCTTTTAAATTCCCAACAAGGATCTTTTGTTAGCACCCATTCTCCTCTTAATGCACTTTTAATAGGCGCCATCCACAAAACATCTGCTGACTGCAAAACGCTTGTGTACCTTGCCGGAATTAAAACTATATCTGTGTCCAGACTTGAGGTTTTATGGATTGTAGCCCAATCCAAGATAATTAACCTCCTAATGTCAATCCTCGTTTGAACCCTAAATCCTTGTTGGCCGACTTTTCATAAAGTTAGCCATCATCCGTCTGTTAACAGAGCAGTTAACCTTAAAGTTGTTTGGTGTCTTTAGGAATTTTAAAAAAGGATTCATTCTCTTTTACTCCATATCTCTTCCATTCAATTCCACCCTCTTTCTATTCACAATTTTCTTCCTCCCATGGACACTTCTAAGAATTACACCCTCTTCCTTGTGCGCAATCTTTCACATTCAATTCTCCTATCTCCCACCCCATTTTAAAATTTCTCCCTCTCTTGCCAGCTAGTGTATATACCATTCTATGTGACTGTCACATTTACACTTAATGTAAAGTGACAAATTAATTTCTAATTTTACTTAAGCCTTTAATTTTTCTTTAAACGTTATTCCTTTTTTTCAATTTAGCAATTTTTTTAACTTTCTCATGGTCATTGCGGTCATCGCACTTCCTGTGAGGAAAGTCAACCAACAGCTCTATTCATGCCTTTCTTTTTCTTCTTTTAATTTTAGGGGGGCTAACTAACCAATCTCTTTCCTTTAAATTTCAAACTCTCCGCCTCTTTAAACTTAATTGGCCGTAATTTTTCTGGTCTACCCCAGTTAAGGAATTTTTTTAAGTCACTTTTTTAAGACGTTCTCTTTTTCTCGAGCCTTCGGGCAGGTTACCCTTTTTTAAATTCTGCGCGATGCGGACTTCGGTCCGTATCGAGGGATTTCTTTTTACATTTTTTCTTAACCTTTATTTTAAATTAAGTCCATAGCTGCAATCAATTTCTGTAAATTTAAAATCAACATTTTATACCTTTAATTTTCTTTAACATTAAAAAAAAACCTTCTCGAATTTAAGCTTTCTTTCCATATTTATTTTAACCTTTAAATTACTCATTATTTTATATTTTACTTTTATCTATGACGCCTTCTGTGTTTTAATTTCTTTCGTCACCCATTTCTATTAAAGGTGTTCCTAATGTTAAAAATTGTTTTAAAGACGTCTTTCCAATAGTTATGTTGTTAGATATTTTTCTTAAATAAATCTTAAACGCAAGTTAAAAATGTGTTTCTTTTGTTGGTTGTCTTTTTAAATGTCCTGTGTGTACAGGGTGAGTACCTTTCAATTATTGTTATGGGCATGCATTAATGTGAATTTATTAGTTTTTCTCATTGGAAACATCAGCTTACTGTATTAAATCATATATATTGTTTGGATATAGCATGACTTTATCGTTTTATCTTTAATATTAAATTTATTTTNGCTTGTGTACCTTGCCGGAATTAAAACTATATCTGTGTCCAGACTTGAGGTTTTATGGATTGTAGCCCAATCCAAGATAATTAACCTCCTAATGTCAATCCTCGTTTGAACCCTAAATCCTTGTTGGCCGACTTTTCATAAAGTTAGCCATCATCCGTCTGTTAACAGAGCAGTTAACCTTAAAGTTGTTTGGTGTCTTTAGGAATTTTAAAAAAGGATTCATTCTCTTTTACTCCATATCTCTTCCATTCAATTCCACCCTCTTTCTATTCACAATTTTCTTCCTCCCTTAGACACTTCTAAGAGTTACACCCTCTTCCTTATGCGCAATCTTTCACATTCAATTCTCCTATCTCCCACCCCATTGTAAAATTTCTCCCTCTCTTGCCAACTAGTGTATATACCATTCTATGTGACCTTGACCAACATGCAACAGGGAGAAAAAAGATTCCCCTCTCTTCCCACTGCACTTTAGTTAGCAATCTTCTATTCAATTACTGTGATTGGTTAATCCTTGTACTTTTTCTCCATCTCTTTGCTCATTTACAGTATAACCTCATAAAATAAGAACTCATCAATGAATAATGAATTTAAAAGTCTTCATAAAATGAAGACTTTTAGATTGTGCTGTAGGGTGTATTGCCGTATTGGTACTGATTGAAAGTCAGTATTTGTGTGAAACTAACTACAGTGGCGCTTTCTCGAGTCAACATGTTTTCTCGGTATTTTACGGTGCTTTCAGCGCAACAAAATATAAATGACTCAATTAAGTTTCCTTGTAGCAGGAAAAATTTATATTTCTCATTAAGATGTTGCTTTTTAGATTTCATTGAAGCTTTATTTTATTTTGTTATAGTTTTGTGTATTTATTTAGTTTTTTTTTTTTTTTTTTAAACTTCCTCAGAAGAGTGGATATTCTGAACCAATGAATGCTATTGCTGTTTCTGATGAGAATGGTACAATTACAGCTAAGATTCTACATACTCTTCACGGTTTACATCCTAGTTCTTTGGAAAAGTTTCCTCGTCGCAAAAGTCATGCAGTGAGTCTACTATAAAATACTTATATAAGATATTTTGTTTGTTAAGTTGCTTTTATCTGTGCCATTTTAAATCACCTTTTGTATTACTTTATTTATTTTGTATTGGAATATGGCAGATTGTTTTGCAATTTTATATGCATTTTATTACAAATTTAAGAAGCTCTCCTGAAAATTAGTCTGGAAAATCAAAAGTGAAATCAACCATCACATTGTAAAAAAAAAATAATTTAAAAATAGAACTCCAACTATGAAGTGACTAGAATTTTGGCCTTCACAATTTTAAACAAATGAGACATAACTGGTCCTTAAAAATTCAAATCAGTGAAAAATTGAATTTGTAATTAGTTATGAAAATCAAAGGAGTTTGGTAAAATCAGTTTCTATAACCACCATCAGTTCGGTTAGAAAATAAATTCTACTTCCTCTATGCAACGTATAGAAAATTATTGGTGAGTAAAATAAAATTTATGAAGTAAATATTTTTAAACATTGTAAGTATTTTTGTTGTGAACTCACTGATTAACATTGATGATGTCTATTTTAATAATCTGAGACTGTTTATAAAACTGAGAAAAACATTTTGATTTGTTATACAAAATGTATGCAGGTTGATACATTTTTGTTGTGTCATGGTATATTTAAAAAATGTTTTGTCAGCTCTCCTGTCTTAATTCAGTAACACGTATCACACAGCATAACATGTTTGACGCTGAAAACTCTTTTACAAATCAGGACAAATTATGAAATGTTGATGACTGTTGAAATGAATGACGAAATTTTGCTACTAACAGATATTGTATCAGTTGTGTTACACGACCCTTCAAAAATTTTTGACGTTTTGCATGAATAATCCATCAACAGTAAATATCATCAGGAAATACAGGTAAAAGTTTAAGAATCAAATTTTGACCATCGCTATTTATTTTGCTGATCTCTCGCATGTTTATAGATCTACGGGGGAAATTTACATAATTCTATTCACATGGGATGTTAAAAGAGCTTTACATCTGGAACTTTTTGTCAACTGGCAAATTTATTTTGTCAATGCGAAAGTTCATTGGGTACCGAGAAATCCCTCAAACTATATACTCTTATAATTCAACGAACTTCCTTGCAACTGGTAAGGATCTCTTTATACTTTGGAATGGTCTAACATTAGTTCCATCATTTTTATGCAGACCATCCTATAAATTTGTAGTTTATAGTACCTCGAGCGTCTTGGTGGGAGAAAATGGATGGAACTGTGAAAAGAAGTCTGTGCAAAACCAAAGAGCAATCACATTAAGGAAGAAAATTTTATCAAATTTCCAGTAGAAATTGAAGTAGAAAAGGGGTGACAAGTACTGCTATCTAAAGTTTGGAAGTATCTACAAGCTCTACTAGATTCAGGGTGGCCACCCACCTGGAAAACCTTGAAAACCTGGAATTATCAGGGAATTTTTTTATACTGGAAAAAACCTGGAAATATCAGGGAAATTTGGATAAAAACCTGGAAAAATCAGGGAATTTTAAAGAAAAGCTGGAAATTTTTCTTTGATAATTTTTTTAATTTCACTAATTTAAATTATTTACTAATTTTCTTAATTTAAATTATTTCATCCATTATACCCACTTTTTTTAAACGGAAATGTATCGCCAAACAGTTGAAATATCATCAACTTAGCTATACTTTGCTTGCATCAAAATTTGCTCCATTACAGCTCTGTTAAACTAGAATGCCACATAAAATTCTCACACAGTTGCTAAACGAATGTAGAAACCTTTGACTGCTATGGGACTGTGCAATTTAGGCAAGATTCTGGTGGGGGTGGAAAAAGGGATTAGGATATTAGCTTTTTTTTTTTTTTAAATTCTCTCCTTGGGCTGAATCCATTTATGGCTCAACTTTGTTCCAATGCTTTGGTGGTAATTTTTTTTTCTATTTTGACAAAATGTTTTTGTATTTTTAACTTTATAAAATTCTCCAAAAATTAGTTGGTTATAATTTAATAATAGATTTTATATCGCAGTCTTTTTCTGAAAGCTTTTCTACTCCCAATCAAAGAAATCTGAATTATTTTTCTCAGCAAACCAACCAATCACACATTTTTTTACAATCGCTAACAGCAATGTTTGTCGACAAATCGTTACAATTGTTGCATTAATGCTAATTTTTTCTATTTCATTTTAACCTTTTATAACATATTTTAATTTAAAAAAAAATGTTTTTTTAAGAACCAACTATATATTTATATTTAATTTTACTCTTTTGTTGGTCAATATGATTTTTGATTCGATATTTTGTACCAAAACATTAAAAAATAAATTTAAAAAAATCTTGAAAATTGTCAAAATAAATTATTTTTTTCAAGACGATATGTTAAAAAAATAACATTTTGAATAAAATATTTTATAATATCGACACTTTTCTTGAACACATCCTATACTTAATATGAAAAAAGAAACAAAAACCTGGAAATTTTATGATTTTTATCTGGAAAACATGGAAAATCAGGGAAATTTGAAATCGGATTTGAGTGGCCACCCTGTAGATTCATTTTGGGGTAGATGGTCAAATGATATTTGTTATATTTGAAAAGCTATCATGAAGTTAAAAATACAAGAAAGCTATTTAAGATGTTGTACTTCTCCAAGAAAAGCTTCATCCTTGCCAAATGTGAAAGAAAGCTCTTGTTCTCAAATTTATACCTGAGCGCGCCAGAGTAGTAAGAACTGTCCATTTGGTGTGTGGGGACATGATCTTGTCACGTCCTCAACATCTCTCATTTCCTTGGAGACAAGCCTGGGTGGGAAGGATGTTGACAAATAAGATTGATGTGTCTGTGGCTTATATGTGTATTTCTTCCCCACAGTATCGTTTAAACACTCACAAATTAACATTGACTATGTTTATTTGTGGACTGCGAAACAAGTAGTTACTTTTGAACTGAGAAATATGTATTGATTTCATATACAAAATTTACTAAGGTTGTAGTACATTTTCATTGTATCATTCTTTATGACATGTTTAATAAATGCGTTGTGTTGTCAGTTCATCTTAAATTAGCATTACACAGCATGCATGAAAATTTTTTGAGGTTATGCAAAAGTTTTTCAAATACTTTCAATTTTAAAATAGATTCTTTTCAGGGAAAAAAATATTCAAAAAACTTAATCGCTGAATAAGAAAGTAAATCACATTCATTTAAATATTCAAAGGTTAATATTTTGAAAGTAGAATAATTTTTTTCTATCTGAAAAGGACCGTGAGAAAAAAGAATGCAAGTAATGAGTGGCTATAGAATTTCAAAGCAAGACATTCATAAAATAGTCTATTTATACAAATTGTTGGCATTAAAATAATTATTTCTAAACAAATTTTTTTTTTCTAATTGCTTTTTTGTGAATTCAATTTTTTTATTTCGTTATTATCTGATCCTTAAATGTTTTTTTATACTAATGTACATTTAAATTAATGTGTTTATAGCAGAAAATATATCACACTATCAAAAATGTATTGTAAATAATAAATATTTATGTAAATAAATATTTTTCAATTATTATTGTGTATTTTCAACCAAATTTGTTATATTACATTAACTTTTCTTGAGCTTTATATTTTTGAATATTTTTAAATATTTATTTTCAATATGGGTTTCATGCAATATCAAATTGCTGTAAATAAGCTCATTGTGGGAAGTAGATGTCAACCTTCATCTATGAAAAGTTACCCCACCATAGAATCGAGTTGATATGTTTTATATGCTAGTGAATTGGAATTATGTTTTTGTAGTGGTAAATACACTACACTCATGAATGGCTTTGATTCTATTTTAAGATGTAATTGAAAATTTTTGTTTAATTAATTTTTATTTCTTATTAGGGGAAAGCTGTCATTCCACCATTAAAAGAAGTGGATAAAACTGCAGAACCTTTTATTAATTATCAAGATTTGGCTGTAAATACTGTAAGTTTTTTTAAAAAAATTGTTATTTTTTAGCATCATAAGGAAACATTTGTTTATCAGTATCAGTAACTTATATCAGATTTTAAAACGCAAAAGTTTTTATAATAATAAATAAAATTCAAAATAAAGTATCTATTATAAAAAAAAAAATATTTTTTCTTTGTAATTTTAATTTCTTTATTATTTTTTATAGGAATTATTTTCATTTGTAATAAAGTGAGTTAGTGTGTTAAACATTTTTTTAAAATAACAAATCCAATGAAGGTGAATTTCAGGTCAAATTCTTATTTACCATATTTAGAAAATGAATTCAAATCTTATATTATGATTGAAGTTGTTTCAAAAATTTGGATTAATCTCTTTCTATGTTTTATGTAAAATATATTCATTTTTGACAATTTAATAATTGCTGGATGTTTTGAAATGATGAACTGAAGAAATGTTTAGAAATTAAATTTTTCAAATAAGGTCTTAAAAATTACTAAACTATTTCTTTAATTAAGTTTTGATCAAACTGAATTGATCCTAAATACAATTTTTAAAAGAATTTCTTTCAGATTGGCTATTGGCAAGAAAAACTAATTAAAATGTCATCTGACTTAAGATGAAATGACTAAATATATGTTAAGAAAACTATTTTTCAAATTTAATTTATGGTTCTTTTATTATAGTTTTTTTAAATTTTAATCTTTGTTATAATTTCATTTATAGTAAATTGTCAAGCATGTTTCTGAAATGAAAATTTTCTGTACAGTTCAGCTTTTCCTTTTATTTTCTCATATAACTGTTCTGTTTTTTACTCATAAAGTTTGCGATACACTGTGAAAAGATTTTTATGGAAATACTTTGCACAATCAGGAGAAATAATTAAATATATGTTTAAAACAAAATTTGCTAGTTAAAAGCTGAAATCTCGCACTTTTGGCTAAGAGAGAATCAGCTGTTGCTATCTATTCTAATAAAGAGTGAATCGTTTGAATATTTTTTTTTATTTGTGTCACTGAAATTCATTGAATATATCTCATAAAAATTTTTATTTATTTAAAAAGTAAAGGAGTTTTAAGATAGATGAAATGTTGTTATTTACACTAAATTTCGAAGTGCTAAAGAAATTATCTATCTCTCTTATCCTTCTATGCTAAAAAAAATAAGAATCGCTTAAATTTTTTCCAGATTATCTTTTTGTAATTATATATTAAATTACTGCAACTTAAAAAAAAGTTAAAATTAAAAAATTTAAAATAGCTTAAAACAAAACTAATTCACTAAAATAGCTTTTAACTATTTTTCTCTATAATTAGCTTTTTTCAAATTTTAATTCCAGACTTGCACTTATTTTATTTAATTGCTTTTTTTGTCATTTTATTATACAGTAATAAAAACTCCATAGAAAAATTAAATAGTATTTAATTTAGTGAGTAGTCACTACCTCATAAAGTAACTTAGGTTTCCGAAGCAATGTTATCACTTTATCCAAGTAAGATGTAGCATCTGTAATCAGAACAGCATGTTGTAGTTTTCCTATTTGAAATTGCAATATATCCCCCCCCCCCAGTGTTTATACTGATTTGATTTCAACACACGCAGACAGATGGTAGCATATGTTTGCAGAACCTCCCTTCTGCATTTGTTTCACTAGATGATGTCACAACAGCCCATTCGTTACCAGTAAACTTAAGTTTAAAGCTATGATTCGACTTCAAATCCTAACCTTAATTGATCAATGCAACTTAACTAAATCTAACTTAACCTAGTACTTTTTAAACTTTTGATGAAAGGTCATTTAATGACAAAATACCTTTTACCAAAAACTGAAACTGAAGGGATTATTGAATTAGGAAAATAGTACTGGATATTTGTAAAATTTCCATACATTCTTTCTTAAAAATGTAAAGCAGTAAAATTATATGATTTGGAGTTTTGAGTAAATAGCTGGAAACTCCACATTTCTTTTTTTTAAACTTTTTACAGTTTAAACTGTTGAAAACCAATCTGATGTTGAAAAAGAAAATTAAAATAATTTTGTGAAAACAAAAGTCTTAAAACAGACAAATGTGTATACTTAAATAAGTTTCAAAAATTTTTAAATTTTTATTTTCATAATTTTATTGGTGTAATTTTATCAGAAAAAAGAGAGAATTGTCATTGTCACATAAATTGTCATCTAAATTGTTTTAAAAAATAATTTCTCTTATTAATCCTGAAATAGTTTTTTTTTTTTAAATAAAATTCGGATTTTTTTTTCTACCATAAAATATCTGATTTAAAAGGTCGTTTGTGGGAAATGCAGGGTACTTCTTAATCACCACTCTTAGGATATATTTCCGATGTCCTTGTTAAAATTTAAGTGCAGGGAGAACACATTTCTTAATCCTGTAAGATTCTATTACAATTTTTTTGACTTATCCTTTATAATTTTAGATCTCCTGGAATCCAAATCATAGTTCACGCTTTTGGTTAGTTGCTGGTGGCTCTTCAGGTGTTGCTAGACTTTCTTGTCTGCATGATTTAAAAATTGATGATGCTATTTCATAGACCAGTGCATCATACTTGTGATAAAAGTACACTTCATAAATTGTTATTCATCATTCATTATGTGTATATTTTCACATCATGTACCTCCTTAACTGTTATGCAAAACTATATGCCAGATCATCATCAATTATCTTTAATCATATTTGTAATAGTTATATCACTTGGATCACTTTTAAAGATTTTTCTATCTGTATTTTCTTTTATATTAAATAATCTGTTTATGAAAAAATATAAAGTTCAATTACGTTAGTAAAATACTTTGTAATTTTGCATAGTTAGAAGGAAATTAATAGCAAATTATTTTATAAATCTGTGAGAACTATAAGTTTTATTGTAATTAATGTATTATTTAAGCATGTATTAAACATTTTGTTATTGTTCTTAAATTCTGGAATAACAGTTGAACAAATTTATTAACACAATATAGCTCTTAAAATATATCTTTGAATTATAAATTTTGTCCAATCTAAAAATTTATGTATAAAAAATATATTACATCATTTTTTTAAAGACCACAATTATAAATCTTAAATATGCATAAAAAAATTTTTAAGCATGTAAAATAATGCTTTTTAAAAGCATGTAATAATGTGCTTGTTTGTGCTTTTTTTAAGCATGTAATAATTCAACCTTAAGATCAAAATACAAACAGAAATCGATTTTTTCATCATGGCATAAAAGTTGTTACTAAATATTTCAAAGTTAAAGAGATTTCATGTTCAACTATTTCTTCTTCAATTATTATCAAATATATTTTGCAAAATATATTTAAAAAAAAATTATTTTATATATAAGAATGTATTTTTTTAGAAAATATTTTCAATCATGTATAGATATCCTAATAGTTGTTATGTTACTTTTTCTCTCTAATTTATCTTAATATCAATAATATCAACGTTGATTTAAGATAGATATTTTCCCATTTGAAATCAACTAAACATAATGTAAGATTTAAGTTTTACCTGGAAATAATTTTTTAAAAGTTTTTTCAGGTTGCATATTTTCACAGATAAACTTTTGCCTTTAATTATTATTAAGAATATTGCATGTTAAAGGCTATTTTTTCCCCAAATTTTAAGAAATAAATGAGTATAAGAACTTAAAATTTAGATTTTCTGTGAGGAAAAAAGAAGTGAAAATCAGCTGTTTAATTAGTTCTTATAAGCTTGTTGAGATGCAATAATTTTTCTGTGTGACAACAAGAACATCTTTTTGAGGAAATTATTCTATTACAGTGCATTTTTTAAACTATTTTAAAATTGAAACTTTAGTATAAAATTATAAGTATAGAAATTTACTTAGTTGGATTATCCTAAGCATGAATTGAAATGTTAATTTTTCACTAATTTTTTTTCATATCTTATAAAGTGATCATAACTATTCCAAAAGTGATATGGGTGTTCACAGTTCTACTGAATTGTATATATATTTTATATATAAATGGAATACTGAAATCTAAATGTGCTTATATTTTAGATTTAATGGTCCAACTTTATTAAAAAAACTTATTAAAGAAATTAATTTCATAAAAGGAATTGAATTTTTATTTTCTAATGATTTGTTTGTTTAATGGCTTAGTTTGTGTTTTCTGAATAATTTTTTTCTTCATTACAACAGAAACCATTAAATTGTTTTAATTTCAAAGTATATTGTCGACATGAAATTTCCATTCAACATGTTCTTTTGTTTTGATGTGTTAAGGAAAATTTTAAAACAATAATTTTTTTTTCTGATAAAATATATAAAAAAAATGAATTGTTGATTTCTTTTTTCTTAGTTAATCATAATATTGATTGCACAAAAAAAGAATTTTAAATAATGTAAATAATTTATTAAATGTACATATGATTGTATAGTTTATATTTACCCATATTTATATGAGTGTATTAATTTCATTCTTCGGCTTTCTATTGTCAGCAATTTACAGCTTATATTGTTTACATTTTGACATCTGTCAGCAAATTAGATTGTATTTTCTTGTAATATTGGATATTAATCATTGTTTAGCATAAATCAATGTCATTTCTCAGTTACATTTGAACTAAATTTGTCTGTTTATAATAAAGATATTAACGTTTTTAAATTTAGTAAAAATCTCTAGATTTGAAACTAAAATTATTTTTTAATTGTGTTAGTGATTTAAAAAAAGCATGTGTAAAATTATATTGAGCTTCTATTTATAGTTCTATGGCTCTGGGTAAATCTCTTGATGATAATTATATAAAATTGATCTATGCTACTAAATTTGTCAAAAAGACGATTTTTGTGTTGTTTGTTGTGGTTTAAATTAATTTAATATTATTTTTTTTTCTTTACATTTTGGCCAGAAAGTAAGTGTATACAAAAAAAATTGTATCAGGGCATATTCTTTCATTTAATTTTTTGAGCTCTTATACTCCTAGCATTCAATGTGCATCATAAAAAGCAGAACTTAATAATTTTTTATATAAAAATTTACTATATTTTGGAATTAGTTACCATTTGAATAAGCATACTTTTTTTCCTCGGAAGATTTTCATTTCTGACTATTAGGGTATAGCTACTATTTTTAAATTACAGTACTAATTATTTAGCTTTGAGAGCACTCGAAAAACCCCTTATATCAATTTCACCTTTTGCGTAATTCACCATGCTTCTAGAAGTATAAAGTAAAATTTAAAAACAATTTCTACATATTTGTAAAACTTGTGTATTCAGTGTTAATTCCATGCAAAAATAATTGCTTTTTTACTTTAAATTTAGTAATGGTAAAAAGCAATTTGCATTTTTTATGCAAATTTTGCTTTTTGTCACATAAAATAATAGCTTATAAGGATAATGAAATCTTTTACCTCTTGCAATTCAACAATGAATAATTATGAAAAAAATTCTATTGAAATATCTTAAACCGAAAAATTTTTATGTTTGTTGATAAAAAAAAAACATTTATTTTCCGAAATATGCTAAAAGTAAATTTAACGTTGAGGCGGTCGAATTTTGACCTCTCTCTTGTGGCTCTATTTTGAGAGTAAAAAAGCCAAATTCATTGGAAAATATTTGTTTATTCAGAGAAAATAGGTTCACCATGTGAACCTATTTTCAACTATTTTGATCTATATTTAATTTCGTAAAACTTAAATTATTATCTACACCGAGTGTGGTGCAATATTGTTGTGCAGTGATGATTCCTTTTTTCTTGTTCTCTAAGTGCAGCTTTAGAGAAATTCTCACATATTAAGTTGCAGATAACGCAAAAAAAAAAGGCAAATAGCATTTTTTTTCTATTAAAAACCTTTTTCTTTTCTTTTTTAGAGTTTAAAAAAGAGCAGTATGTATCCTAATGAAGAAATCCATAAGCTAATGCCCATAAACAATTGGGGTCTCAGATTGTTTTACATGTTATCTCCACTCTTAAATTGGGATTTTAAAAAAATATTTAAATGATGAATTTTTCTATAAAATGTCACGTAAAAGTCTAATTCACCTTGGTAACTGCTGTGCGGCCAGTATTCTGTATATTCTTGATTTTAATCCTTTGACACAAGTGAAACACTCTTGCACGATTTTATGGCTATATTCTTACAAATTCTTGCAAAAATGAATTTAGATATTCTTTAATTATAAAAAATAGTCTAATAGTAATTTTAAAAAAATCTCTTAAATTATGAGAATTATAATTGTATTAAAATGTAAAATCCGAAAAGTCATATTCAAAAATTTATCAATAATTGATTTTGTAAATTATAAGAATTTCAATGATGAATATCTGTTGTTTTTTTTCTTCTTTAGATCTAAGTGCAAATTTGAAAAAATATTTTTTGAAAGTGAGTCGTGTCCTGAAGATTTTACCATTATCACAGAAAAAAATACTGGCATTAATGTACTATATTACCTAACCATAAATTATTGAAACGTTAAATATAATATTCACTTACTTAGACCTAAATTAATATAATATAATAAAAATTCTGCGTCAAAGGGATAAACAAGTTGGAAGCTAGTTCTAGTGCGTCAATTAATGGGAAACTACGATGTAATTTATAACTATAAATTTGCCATAAAAATTTATAAAATATATAACTGTTGTATACACTTAATTTTTGTCTTTTTATGTTGTAATTTTATGATAACTTGAAGTTAATACAAGATATGTGTTTTATAAAGAGCAAGGCACGTTAGAGTCTATATATATGTTATTAATTTAAGTTTATTGTATAACAAATATAAGAGAATTTTTTAAATGTAAATAAAGTTTGTACGCCTTATCAGCCTTTGTTTTATTTATTTTTTATTAATATTGAATAAAAACTTATTTATTAATTCCTTATGTATAATAGTTATGGTCTGGGCTTGTAAAATAAAGTCGCCATTGGCAATCAGTAAATTTTGAATTGTGACCATATTTTTATTTATGATTTGACTTTTTTTTTCTTATATTATTACTAAAAATTGGTTTAAGAATGAACTAAAACGATACATCTCTCCCCTGTTCTAGCCTGCATTTTCAACAATCATCTAAGGAAAAATCCTATTTTCCTCATTTTTGCACTATCGTTAAATTTCTGATACCACATTATGATTCATGAGTCTTATTAGTTTCGTCGTATAAATACAGGGTTGCCACAGGCGACTAAAATGCGACTATTTGCTACTATTTTCTGCCTTAGGTGACTTTTTTTGCCTGAAAAGACTAAAAAAGCAGCTATTTTCAAGAATAGGCGACTATTAGAAGACTTTTTTACTCTTAGCGAAGTTTTTTCGCATAAATGAACGTTAATAAAAGAAAGCAAACTTTTATACAATTACGTATTTATGTCCAAAAAGCCAAAAATTTAAATTTCCATTAGATTTAATAAAATATACTTGTTATTTTTTCTATCCGAAGGGCAGTTTTGTTATTTTTAATTGTTTTTTTCCTTCTATTAACATTCATATTTTATTGTAATTAGACTCTTATTTAGGTACCTATTTTCTAAGATGTATACCTTTTTATATTTGTACAAAACTTTTTTGTACAAATATAAAAAGGTATACATTTAGAATTGGAGCATAGATAGGACTGGGCGATAAATCGATGTATCGCGAAATATCGATTTAACGCATATATCGGTAGGCCGATGTAGTGACTTTCGTTTTAGGCGATGCATCAGAAATTTGATTTAAACAGCCGGAATAAGGCTACAATCGCGGTTTAACTATTTAATATGCAAGGATCCTTGACTAGGCTAGCGCTGTTACCGCACTGACGAAGACGATTTTAATTTCGTCTTGCTGCAGAGATGTAGATAGCGTTTTGCTATAAAGATGATGTTAGTTTCGTGATGTTGAATGACGAAGAGCGAATTGAATCCCAGTTTCGTGCGAGGATCAGCGTTGTTATGTAGAACGCAATGCACAGTTTCTTTATGTCCATTTTTGTCTTTTAGATTTTACGTTTTTTGAAGATTATTGGACTCAAGTCATTTTGCAATTGTTGTGCATTTTATTTTGTCAGAAATAATTGTCAGGTTCTTTGTAAATTATTTTCAGTCAGACTTACCATCAGATATACCATTTTTTTTCTGTCTGGGTTTAACGATTCTTGTCAATTATTTTTAGTAGACCTACGGTTACTTTGCGATTGCTGCACAATCGCTGTTATCTTAAATTTTCGTTCTGAACTCAATAGATCAATGAAACGAAAATATAAATGAAATAAAAAAAGATTTCCATTGATTTTTTTTCCATTATTGTGTTTCATTTTAAGCGATACAATTTAATAGGGGTATTTCGTATTTAACTTCATTATAAAAAGTTGGTTTTTTATTTAAATCTATTAAATGTAGGTAAGTATAATAATTTAATTATTGTTAAACCAATAAATGTCCAATCGTTTTTAACTATAAAAAAATTACAACAAAGCTTACATTTATTTAGTTTGCTTTTATTTTTGAGAAAATTAAAACGAAGTTTAAAAAATTTGGCTATTAGTTTTAAAAAAAAAGGAGAAAAAAAACAAATATTTTTTTTTTAATTAATTAAAGAGTTTAGTAATGTTTTGTCGCTTTTTTAATAATTTGGCATTAGTACTTAATTTTTTTTTTTATTAAAGTTCTTTCAATATTTGTTTGTTTTATAATTTGTTAGATAGTCAGTATCATTTTTAAACAAATAAATCTTTAGTCGATTTTATTTTCAAGGAAAATAATAACAAATAAGTATTTCTTAAGTACAGAATTTGACTATTAGTTAATGCTACCTTTTATTATTTTAAACAATTAAATAAAAAAGGGTCTAATGATGCTTCAAAAGCATGGGTTTTTTTTCCAACAAATAATTTTAAAGAAGTGTTTTTTTCTAAAGTGAACATTTCTTTGGTTTGTTTTCCACTTTCGTTTTTTTTACTTTTAATTTTCATTGCATGTATGTAAAATATTTTGTTACAGTATTATTATTTTTAAAACAATAAATCTTAAATTATTTTTAATTCAAGAAAAATGAAATAATGAATATGTTTAGAATTAATATTTTCTTTCGTAATAGATTTATTCCTTTTTATAAATTTTTGATTGATTGAAAGATTTCCCATAGGTAATTTTTGAACATATGCTAAATCGCGATGCATCACTTTAACGCGATGTCTAACTGACGATATATCACAATTTAAAATTTCTGACATCACCCAGTCCTAGTCATAGTATTTTTCAATTAAGCTATAATTTTAGTTATTTGGCTACTATTTTTGATAGATTTTTGTTCCTGTTCAGGCAACTATTTTCATTGTTTTAGGCAACTATTTTCATGCTTGAGGCTACTAAAAGCAACTATTTTGGTTCATTTTTTACTGTGGCAATCCTGATATAGGAATATTTTAAATTATTTAGAAATCCTTCCATTCCTAAGAAACCACTTAACTTAATTTTTGGGTTTTCGACTACTAATGTTCAACTTCATAACCTTGTAATTTTGAACCCAATTCAGAAGACAAGGGAGGATGAAGTAATTGGGAGAAACTTGCCTTTGTGGAGGACTTTCAATGCAACTAACCCGTATTTACGTTACATGGAGAGGAAGACCACGAGAACCTCCCACGGTTAGCTTGACGACAAAGGGACTGTAACCCATGATCCGTCTACATCTGAGATTATGTCACTTCAGCACTGTAGTTGGTGCAAGCCATCGTTGGGATTCGAGCCCGGTTCACCTCATTGGAAAGCGAACGCTCTATCCCCTGAGCCATTGCGGCTCTAGCCAAAAGATTGGAATGAAAAATTTGTAACATAAAATTTTTAAATTGTCTATCTTAGACCCACTTGAAAAAACCCATATTTAGAATTAAGTGGGTTTTTTCATACTTTATCATTTCCAATCAATTTTTTTTCGCAGTTATCAAACCAAATTGTTCTTTCAAATTATCAGCTTATTGTTTTATAAATTTAACTTTGTAACTTTTTTTTATAAAAATTTATATGAAGTAAAGCATATTTCTGTATTCTGATTTTTCTAGCTTAAATTTTATTTAAATTAACTAAGTACGTTAAAAAAAAATTTATTACATGATTAAAAAAAAAAAAAATTGCTGAATCGTAATACATTACTTATTTGTAAAACAAATTATGTGTAATATGCATTACACTTATTGATCATATATTTGGACTCTAAGCCCTTCAGGGTTTGTTAAAATTCATCAACGGATGTGTATCACGTGTATCCACAAAGTGATTATATTATTTTTAGACGAAGAATATAGATATGTATTTTTCAGTTAAAAAAAGAAAATTGTCTGTAATGAGTATTTTACAAGATAATTCCGAAATAGCCAAAATTTATTTTGAGATTTCTATTATAGACTATACCTGTTTCCATTTACTGTACCTCCCCCCCCCCCGAAAAAANCCCCCCGAAAAAAAAACTTTTTTTTTTCGACAGAATTTAAAATATTGTACCCATGATTCAGCAACAAAAAAAATCATAATTTAGGATATCAATTGAAAACCAAAACATCTTTTCTAATTATAACTATCTTCTGACAGTAGACTATAATCTTCTGACAGTTGAACTAGAAGGAATACTATTAATTTTTTATTAGTTCAGTTCTAACAGAAAAGCAAAAAAACCTTCTGTTATGTTTAAATATTTCAATAAAAAGAAATAAAGATAGACTTTCTTGAAATTTTAATTTTTTAGTTCAATGAAATCAACATGATACTTGATAAAGTTTACATTTTACATAGTTTAAAGAGTACTAAAAATTTATTTTATTCAATATTTGGGAATCCTATTTTTGTATGCAAATATTTTATTTAGTAAAACTTTTGCTAATGACAAAAGAAAGATTGAATTGCATCGTTAAAAAATAATGAAATTATCTATTAATGGAATATGAATGAATATTGTTTGTTCGTGTTTATTCGTACATAATTATTAATTGAATTTAATAAGTATATATATATATGTTCATTAAAATCTTAAATTATAAACACAGAATGCTTAGGAAACAAATGTTTTTAAATTTATTGTTTCTTTATTCATTTTAAAAGCAAAAAATGTTATAAAGGTAAGAGTTGATAATTTAAGACATAATAAAGAATTCAGACATTGAAAAACACAAGTAAACATAATATGCGCTACGAAAAAATATGTGCATTTTATTTCGGAAATGTATACAATGTTTCTAGAAATTCCATTTGTTAACTTGAAAGCAATTATGTGTTTAAATACACAAGTGGGCGACCTTTGTGCTAAAATACAAACTAAGGCAAACAACGTTAAAGAGCACAAAAAAAAAAAAAATATATTTCGTTTTTTTGTGCTCTTTAACGTTGTTTGCCTTAGTTTGAATTATGTGTTTATTTATAATTTAAATCTAATCACATAACATATTCTTTACATTTTACATAGAATCATTTCACTAACTTTATCATTATTCAATTAATTATAAATTTAGAAGGCAAAAAAATGGCTGAAATAGTTAACATTATGGTATGTAATTAGACTGGGAAGAGATAGGTTAATTTAAGTTTAAAGAATTATTAGTCAATTGCTTATCAATGTTGATAATTTCAGAAATTTTCTGACAGTTTTCTTATCGCTATTAGGCAATAACTTGCTTTTGTTCTGTTCAGAAATACGAATACCTTTTTTTTTTTAATGTAGTTATTGTTTTAAGGTTTTTCAGTCATTATTACTAGGAATCGGTTTTCCGTTTATAAAAAAAGAAAATTCGGAAAGAGTGGTTCATTTCTTTCTTTTCAAATTTTAATGATGTATTAATCAGTTAGTTAACCATTGAATAATTTCAACAATCTTCTGTGAAGTTTCATTTGGAAATAACTTGGTTTTTATTGTATTCAGAAACTACATTCAAATGAAAATGTAGCTTTTTTCAACTATTCTCTGTTGAAATGATTAGCCAAATGTTGTTTTTACAACATAAGAGAAAATAAAGAACTCTGACTTTTCATTTTCTTTAATATGTTAACACACTCTATACTTAGTACTATAAACATGTTTCTCGTTACATCACGTGATTCATACATAGCATGAGCCTGATAAACCACTTAATTACCAACATTAGTCTTGCAACTTGTTCAGTACATTACATGGCTTCAAATAAATATCAAAATCTGTATCTTGATATTTTCTTCAAAAAAAAATATCAATTAAATAAAAAAATAATCTTCAAATAAATAAAAAATTACTACTGTGAACTATGCATATGAGAAAATTGATGATCAAGAATGCAAAGGGTAACTCTGCAGAAGAGAAAATTAGTAGTAATGATAAAATATATTTCATTCTGGGTTATTCTACATTAAGTACCGCAATTTTGTGAATTGTCATTATATTGATCAAGTTTTAAATTTCGCGAAATAATCTTGTTTCAATTACAGCAGCTTAAATAAAATAGCTTATCAAAAACTATGTTTACTACCTGTTATATTGAAAAAATCTTCGCTCTAAATTACAAAGTTAAAAATATTAAGATTCTTTTAATATAAAAATGGCTAAATCAGAACGCCAATGTAAAATGTTCCCGGAAACGAATTTTTTTTAATAAAATATTAGTATAAAATAAATTTCGGTTTCAATTGCCTATTTTCGCACAGTGCAAAAGAATTGTAAAAAAAAGAAATATAGATATATAATATATCGTTTGTTGCTTTGGAACTTTGTTGCATCCTCATTTCCAATGTAGATCGGTGCAATTTTTACATTCTTCTTCACCGATCTTCTCTCGGAGTTTCCTTCAACTGTCCCTCTGTTTGGCAACTGTCCTCAAATGTTTGATTTTAAAAGTGATGAATTTTTATATTTGTTTCTATTTATAAAGATTTCGAAGAATATCTTTTTGGATTATTGGTTTGTACTGATACATTATATGTACAATTAACAGAAATTGCATCAACGTAATTGTATTGATTTGTCGTCAAATCGCAACTTCTAAAAATGGGAGAAATTTGACTTATGTTAGAATTCAAATTTTAGCCACTCTCCAAACACTTAGCATCTTTCAAAAGATTCAGATCTTCATGCTCTATATGAAACCAGGGTCACCACACAACACTGAAATTAGGTAAAACTGGGAAATATGGGTTGAGCTTAATATGAGTATTCCCAAAGAATAGTTACACTTTCTTGAAGTAATTTTCAGAACTTGGATATATTGGAGAACTTGGAATTAATAGATAGACATCTTAATAAAAGTTTATTTAACTCATAAATATATTTAAATTTATTAAATTACGGACAAATTTGATCAATTTTTAATTTTAGCAAAAAGTGATTTATTAGAAAGCATTGCACTATCAAAAATATTTGTCTTTAATGTTAAGAAAACAGTATTTCTTCATAAACATATAACTAACTGCCAACAAATGTTTCCTTAAATGAACTACCAATTACTTTTGCTCTTAAAGAAAAACGAAGTATGTCGTCCATTAAACATTTTATTGTTTCCTTTCACGTAATATGTTTTTAGCTCCTTCGCGTAATAAGTTATCCCGATTATCCGCGGAATTGAGTGTCTCACAAAGCGAGAATAAGTAAATTCGCAGGTAATCAGCAAACCGCTTAAAAAAAGTACACGTAATCAATTTTTTTAAATATAAATTTAAATATCTGTTAAAACTTAAGGTGAATACATGTCTTTTAGAAACTCTAATCAGTACCAAAACTAAAGATAAGCAACTGACAACTATTCTGAAATCATGCATATGGCCCATAAATTATTCAAAGCCCTACTTCATTTAGTCAGGAAGAATATGTGTTCTTCAGGAGAATATGTGTTGTGTGAGGACCACCCACATTTTTTAACTATCAATTTTAAAACTGATAAGAGTTCCAAGAATGCCTTACATGTTGACAAAATAAATGACCGTGACTCCCATTCATCATATGAAGGCAAGATGGAGAAAACTAAATTTTTTTTACTTGCTACCATTATAATTGCTTTGAATAATAACAATACGATCCAGGAGAAGAAACTGCATTGATGGGTGCTGAATCTATTCATTGAAATTTGAACTTCATCCTGCATTTGTAGTTCGACAGCTGCAATTCTAGGCTTACATTGTCTTGCTGTTTATGAATGTCTCGCCATTTTCACCCTTTCAGTGTTCCTTATTACTCAGGTACACTTGAAGCTGCAATGTTTTCATGCCGACCCAATATTTGATTAATTGTTAACACTTGGGCTACGAACATGAATGTTTGCTTGTGAGTTGTTCTCAAAATTCTTTAAATAGTTCCATCTCTATGAATTAATTTATTTTTCAATTCTAAATGCTATGTTCTTTATCATTGCCAAAAAAAGTGTGAATGATCCGCCAGCGGATAATCGGGAGTTTACCATATTTTTAAGTACAATAGCAGGTAAAAGTGTCCTGTAATATGTTTTATATAAGTGAAAAAGAACTTGAAAATTAATAAATAAAATCAAATATAATTTATGCCATCGGTTACAAGAGTCGGGGATTTTTTTTCCCCTGAGTGTTTATGGCCACCCTACTTATTGAGAAAGAAAAGTGAGCAAAAGTCATTTTTTATTCAAATATCCGGAAGTTATGAAGTCTTCACATTTTACTTTTCTGTTTTCTTGACATCCAAAAGTATACGCATAGAGTACTGATTAAAGATATTGCAATCACACAAGCTACTGCTATAGGTATTATGATATTCTTTTCTGAAAAAAAAGACAGGAAAAGCAATTTTATTAATTTTGTATTGGACATGACATTTGCTACGTTATTCAAAAATATTTTATTTTGTAAACATCTATTTTTAAAGATCCTAATAAAAGGAAATACATATTTTCTTTAAAGATCTTTATTACATGCATTCAAAGTAAATACGTATTTTCTATAAGCTTACGGGCACTCTCCTCTATATTCTATTTCTTTAAAATATATACGCAAGTGAAATTGTTTGGCCCTGCAAAAAAGCGAGTATATCAAAAGAATTATTATTATTATTTAAGAGTGGCTGGAAAGTAACTTTGATAAGGCCAATATTAGTCCTATGGCCATGGCAGCTCAGGTTATAGAGCGTTTGTCTCCCAGTGATGTATCTCAGGTTCGAACCCCAGCTGGATAATACGAATTCTGCTCCAGGCTCGCACCGACTACAGTGCTGATGCAAAAATATCCTCTGGTAGATGGATTATTAGAATCCCCTTGCTGTCGGGCTAACTGTGGGAGATTTTTGTGATTTTTGTCTCCATGTAACGCAAATGCGGATTAATTTAATTAAAAAGTCCTCCACGAAGGTTAGTTTGTCCTTACGCTTGATCCAGGAGTTCCCATGTCTTCTGGGTTGGGTTCAAAATTACAAGGCTATGGTGTTGAATATAGATAATCGAAAACTCAGAATTTGGTCGGCTGTTCAGCACCGGTTATAAAATAAAATGACATATTAATCCTAAGCCCTAAGACAAATGGGCCACGAGACCGCAGAGGTTAAGACACTGAGCTATCCTTGTGAAGGGCTGGGGTTCTAACCGTAGTGGTGACTTAAAGTTTACCTAAAGATAGTTAGGTACCAGCTTGTCTGGGAAATAAAGATGGCTGGTGCGCAATGCTAACCTCATGCCCAGAAATAGATTATTGGTTTCAAAATTGCAGAGAACTTAGCTTCATGATTCCCTTGGCCGACAATTGGTTGTTTCAGAAGAGAAGTGCTTCTCTTAACGAAAGAGGAACCATAGTAAATAGACGTTGCTTTCACACGCGATTTTGTTATCTAAATGGATTTATTTTGAAAAAGTAAACTATTCCCTCTCGTAATTCGAAATTTAAAAGTAAAATCTAAGTATTATTTCTAAGGGTGTAATTGGAAGCAGCTGAACGGTGCTAAAGCATAAACGGTATTGCTTTTTCTAGGCAACGAAATCAAAAGGTATTATATATTAAGTCTAATTCAGAAACACAACAAAAAGAAAAGAAACAAACATAATTTGAAGACAAATCCCTTGGGGGGTTTATGAAGATTCAGGATTCTCCTCACAAAAATGTAATGCTTACAATCTGGTACTATTCAAAATAATTCCTTTAAATGCTGTGACGATTTGGTAGTTTTATTTCGATTTTTGTAATAGAGGGATATATCACAAATAAAATATTTGTGTGTTCTCTAAGAAAATGAAGATTCCTGTTGTTTTTGAAAAGTGATTCATGAAACGATAATTTTTTGTTAGGTTTGCGTCAGCTGAGATGCATAATCAGTTAATCCATAATGAATAAATTATAATTTTTTTTCTCTAGAATTTCTGCCATTTTCCAGTTTTGATCCCGAAATTCCGTTAAAAAAAACTGTTACGAAAGAATAAAAACTTGCAAAAGTTAACGATTGAACATCTCTCATAAAAATGCATAGGAGGAATAAGGAATATTACTTTTTATACAAGATCCATCAACTGCTTCAAATTCGTCGTTACAAAGGCATATCTGTTCCCTGCATGCTCCCTGACTATAAAAACATTGTTGATCAAAAGTGCAATTACTTCCAGTCAGGTTGAATGCTAAAAGACAAAAAATAAATAAAAATATGATATGGAAAAAAATTTAAGTCGGTCAAAAATCCTAAATGTTATAACACACACACACACAAAATACATTTTAGAAAATAAACTCTTCCGCCATTTTTCTAACAAATAAATAAATTGCTACATAAACTACGACTCAAAATAAGACAGTTTTGATTGTATATTGAGAAACTAGACGTCCAAATTAACATGACCAACGGTATCTCATCCATTGTGGTGGTCCTGAAAGAGTGGATACCACCTCTGGAGAGCGCACTAGGTTTGCTCATCGGCAAGACCGATAATGCAGTTCTTTGGAAATAAAAAAAATAAAAAAATGATTGTATATTGATTTATGATTAATGTAATTATGGTAATTTGTTCCTACTTTTAATATGGAAAAACCACTGCAAAGCCTAGAAATGTCTGAAAAATATTTAATTTTGGAAAATAAGTTAGGGAAGATTTCAATTTTTTCCGTAGAGATTTAAAATTCCTGAGGTAGACATGTAACATTTAATAACAAACAAGTATTTCACTCTCTTGCGTCATTATTTTATACACTCGAATACTTCCTTGTAAAGAAAGAAATCTTTCCTTATTTTGGTGTAATGTAAGAAAAACGCACTTAGTCGAAATTGTTTCTTTAATTTGTAGATTTATATTTTTTTTTTCTTCAAGAAAAAGTATTTTTGTATATGTTAGAAAATGTAATGTATTGAACGCTGGGTCTCAGGAGTGTTCGAGTTATTTGATTTTTCATCCCTATTAGTATTTTTATCTAAGTTAATATAATGACTCAATATATCCAAAAATACTATTATACAATATATGTAACAGTATTTCTGTATATGTTAATAAATGTAATATATTGAATACTTAATAGCTTGATATAATGAGGAATAATATTATATAATATGCAATAATATTAACTTATTATGATAAATAATAGATTTCTGTATATGTTTGGAAATGTAATATATTGGATACTGGTTTTCAGGATGATATAATGTTCGTTATTTTTTGATTTTTNGTTCGTTATGCATCATATCAATATGTCATATGTAACCTTGAAACAAAGAAAAAAGATTATTTTTGTGTGCATAAAAATTACACTAAAAACATTATTCTCTATAATTTTAATAAAACAAATAATATATTTGATACCAGATAAATAAAAAAATTATTGACATTGACATAGGAAAAGCATATTGCAGAATTTCGATAACATGCTAGAAAATTTCATACATTTGAATTCAAAGTGCCCACAATTGTACGGTTAAACAAAAGTACGGTTAAAGTTAATTTGGCGTTGCCAAACAGTGTCACATTATACTAATTAAAAAATATTTTATAGAAATATTGATTTGAACATAAAAAAAAATCAAAATAAGCTTGATAACTACAATGTAAACAAACAGACAGCTTATGGAACGTCAAAAGTGCCACGCCCACTTTTCAGAAAAATAGCTATAAAATCATAAAAAATCATCGTATCGAAAAAATTTGAACAACACGTGATTCAGGCTGACTATCTTTATATATTTAACAAAAAAAAATTTTTATGAAAATTTTATGATTTCAAGGTCCCGTGTCCCCTTAAGCAAAGAAAAATTATAGACAAATGAAAAAAAAAAGGGAAGGGGGGAAATAATAAGTAGTAAAAAAAAAAAAAAAACAGTTTAAATGCACCAATCAGTTTTAATATCGATGCTGTAGAATTAAGTATTTTACGACCCTTCGAAATGGATATGTACCTGAGAAAATCACTTAATAGTGGTAAATTTTAACTATTATGAATTAACTGCGATCAATAGCATCATGCCAAGCTAAATACATTTTATCATTTATTACAATAGTACGAACTACAAACAACGAGCTTTGCTTACTTCAATAACGTATAGCCACTGAAGATTACAACATGCAACATTAAATTTAAAAAAAAATTGAAATTATATTATCTATATTAATTGAAAAACTTAGTGGAAGAACCAGGTAAGTGGCATTTTCAGAACAAAAAAAAGAACGCATGTATCCGCATTATTTTATTACCTATTTATTAGAAGATGAGATTAATAATTCTTCGCTCTAATTTATTTACCACTGCCTAATTTGAGATAAAAAATCATGCAAAGATACTAAAAACTAATACGAATTAGTTATGTTAAGATAAAAGTGAAAGCAAAAACAGTTCTGTTACGTTAAACATACCCATATTGTTATTTTCTCTAATTCATTAATTCCCTTAAAAATGTCATTCACCTAATTCTTTCTTCAATCTCTTTAATTGTGTAGGTATAGAGTATGGTATATCAGTATTCAGTATTGAGCATGGTTGCATTGTGTTTCTCTTCTCAGTTCTGATTTATTGATTCTTTTTTTTATTTTTTTATTAACCCCGTTTGAAGAACGGGTATTCAGGAAGTCTTCAATAAAAAAAGAAGTTATTTGCGCTCTCTGTTATATTTAGTTATATTTTATTTGTTTTACAAGGTTATCTGAATGTTTAATATATAATCGTGGTAACATAAGCAAACCACATCATCAAATTAAAATATTTCTAAGGTTCTTTGAAAGTTTCGTGTTTATATTCGTTACGCTTTCAAAATCTGTTTTAATAAAGCTCAATAATTTAAAATCGAAGGTAATTGAAATTTAAGAAAAAAAAGTTTTGTACTGAAAAACAAAATTAATGGAGAAATGGAACTATTTCGTTATGGGGTACTGTAAAAAATCGCCATACTATTGTTGACACCAATGATGCATAATTTTGGTAACGAGCACAGCATCATGGTATATGGTGCAGTTTTAATAGGTTCCAAATATACACTAATATAGGTACAACTTATTTTAAAGTAAATTTCGTGCCGATTACAGCTGCACCAATATTATACAGTTTTATGATAGATTTATTGTTGAAATAGATATATACAGGAGAGAGTAGCTTGATTGGAGCAAATTTTAAATATCTTGAAACGCCTTGAGCGATAGCATTATGCCAGATGAAGCTGAGTACAGTTAGCCTTTATTTTGATATGATGAACTACTAAAAACGTGCTTAGCTTAATCTAGATTTGTGAAGCAACTGAAAAAGTCAACAAATAATTATAAATAAAAACATTGGAATCATTTTAACTTTATTATTTATGTCACTATTTGTCTGAAAATTTTGTGCCCGATTTTGTAGTGTTGTTCAGTACAGATTTATTGATGCGTTCTTTTTTCTCCCCGTACGAAGGACGGGCATTCAGCTAGTATAATATATAATAGTATTTCGGTATACGTTAGAAAATGTGATATATTTTGTTCTGGATCTCAAGAAATGTTCGAGTTATTTGATTTTTTTCACCCTATTTGTATTTTTACCCGAGTAGTTAATGTATTAACTTTATTATATCAGTTTATATAGATAATATACGTAAAGCAAATTATTTGTTAGGCACTGATTTAAAAGTAAGAAATATGAACATACATTCTAAGCAATAACCTTGAAGTGTGAGGTTCACAAATATTGATTTATCCTGAGGACAATCACATAACCCAAAACTATTGCAGATAGATCCATTGTAAGCAGAGCAGTCATTTATTGTATCACAAGTTACGTTGTTAAATTTATCTAAATAAAAATAAAAATTCATGAATTGATACTAATATTTAAAAACATTATTTGAATGAAGAATCAAATCAACAGAAATTATTTTTCCAGCAAATTTTGTGCAAAAAAAGTTACCTAGGAATAAAGATGTATTGTAACTTGCGTAGCAAATGGTTTCATTTTTTACACTTCTATAAAAGAGCATTTTAATTTAGGTTCCTTAATTGTGTAGTCTGGTTGTTATACTATATATAAATTAAGTAAAATTGAGTTATCCATTAAGAAAGCTCGATTGACATTAGTCATTTTTTTCTATTACTTCAATTGAATATAACTTCTGTACCGAAAATAATTGATTCTTCCTGTTGAAATAAAGAACATAAATTGCGCTCTATCTGCAACGGCTTGTCTTGTCATTTTATATTCGAAGTTATTTTAACTTAAAGTGAAAAATAAAACAAACTCGGATGGACCTTTGAATACCCTGGATACGGGATCCACATTCATATATATATAGTTTATATGCTATCTCCATTTCAAAATATTTTTTATTTTATAACCGACGTTTATAGTCAACCTATTTTTGGCTTTACGACTATCAATATTTACCTCCGTAGCCTTGTAATTTTGAACCCAACCAAGAAGAGAACTCCTGGATCAAATATTAGGAGAAACTCACCTTTCGCGGAGGATTTTCTGGTGGAACTAATCCACAAAGAGGGAGAACCTCCACGGTTAACTCGATGGCTAGAGGATTCTAATCCATGCTTCGCCTACCACTAGAAATATTTTATGTCAGTACTGAACTCCGGAGGTTCTTCTTCTTCTTTTGCTCATGAGCAGGGCATCTGAGGCCATACAGACCCTTTTTTCTATTCATCATGTAGTAGAGGATGCATACGTAGAAACTGGTTAAATTCTGGAGAAGTTCAAATTGGAGTTGTGAGAAAAATGGCTCTTTGCCATCCTGCTACAAAAAATGAACTGTGGATGTGGAAAAACGTGAATGTGGAAGGAAAAGGGATCGAAGATGATCAGCAATTAAGTAGTCCACTCTACTTTAGCTTGCAGTAGACATGTTTGTATGTTGTTTGTAGACTGTTTGTATGATTACTTATTTCAATGAAGCAATTGGCATCTCAGCTTCTAATTTAACCCGAAGGAACCTGTCGGCCGGCAGTAGAGTTTAGCTTCGCGAGACCCCTACTTGCGATAGCTGCTTCAAACAAACGGGTTTAAACGCAAATGGCCGTCATTATATTTGAGCGAACGGATGGACCTAAATGCTACTACCGAGAGCTCGATTCAAAATCACGTCCTTCTGGAGGTTGTATATGAATTCACCTATAGTTTGTCTAAAGTAAGAACTCCCCTATCCACTCGTCTGGACCCGTGACGGTGACTATGGTAACGAGATATAACTATTTAGATTAGGGGTGTGAGGTCACTGTTTAGGACAGATTTTGGCTCGAGTCGGCGGGAGAAATGTAATCTTTTTCTCCGGCCTGTTGTGTTAGCCCTAGAGAGAAGAGAAGCTACTCTACCTGAAATGCACTATTCTTGTTTCCATAACAGCAGACGGCCTCAGACTTTGTGGTGGAGGGAGTTCTTACCGTAGACAAACTATAAGCAAATTCGCCTCGTCTGCACGGCGGAGGACGTTTTCACGCCTCGAACGATACTGAAAACGCAGCCCTTAACTCCGTTTTGGAAAGAGTCTGAATTTAATCAAGAGAAAAAGAAAAAAACTTATTTTTCTCCTTGAATTGTCTAGCTGATGTAGTCATAACGCTGGTAAAACTGCACAGATTTAAATTTTAAATGTTGGTTTAGAGGTTTTATTTATATTTGAAATATAACTTAAAATTTTTTCTATATATTTTAAATATATGTAATTACAAAATTATTAATTTTTAATAATTTTCAAGAATGATTTAAAATATTTTCATAATAAGATTGCAAGATTAAAAAATATGGAAACAGAAGCGCAAATCAAGATAAAAGATTAAATAGTGGGATTTTGTTTTACAGCGCGTTCTTACTGTAGTACTAAAGCGCGTTTTATTTGTTAGCTAACAAAGAGGAGCCCGAGAATGGATGTGCGCAAGGTAATATTATACTGGATAATTTAAAGAAGTTCATAAATAATAAGGTTGATATTTAATTATACAATTTTAATGATATTAAAAAATTTACTTCTATTTAATCCTGAGTTGCCTACTTTGCGCACATTTTTAGCCACGGATTTGCTTGAAATGGATTTGCACATGGCAAAAATATGTAAACTAACAAAGAAGTTTTTAGCAAATTTATTTACAATAACATACAATTAACTGAAGGATTTTATGCATAATTTAATTACTTTAGTTGGGTATCCATTGTTTTTTTTATCAAATTTTGTAAGAGTTTGTCATTTATTTTTTGGATAAATAAACAATACTACCTATTATTTTAATTCTATTCATTTGATTAAATTTGATTAAAAACGGTATTTAAATAGATGTTTTTAGAAACATTAGAAGTCCAAGTAGTTAGTTCATTTTATATTAAAATTGAAACCATTTCTTTTATCGTATAAATCAACAAAGCAGATATTCTCTTCTTTTATAATACCTAAATCCAAAAAATTTAAATTAATATTATCATCATGATTACGAAGAAAGATTAATTCCTCGGGGTAAATATTATTTAATAAAATTGTATAATCTTCAAAATTAAAGATAATTAAATCATCAATAAATCAGAAAACAAATTTGATATTAAGAGTATAATTTCATTTTTCATAATAATGCAAAAATAAGTTAGCTAAGAGAGATGAAAAATTAGATCCCTGCAGTAGTCCATCAATTTGAAGAAAAATATCTTTTCCATTATAAAGATAATTACTAAAAAGACAGAAATTATCTAGAATTTCCCAATAATCAAAATCCCAATTAAGGATATTTTTAGAATCATAGTAATAATTCAAAAGGACATCTTTCAGTTTAGAAAGGGGAATGCTATGGAAAAGATCCTGAAAATCAAATGTCGCAATAGAATTAATTTTATTATGTTTCATAAATTCTAAAATCGGTCGATTATTTGTGATAATCCAAGCTCGAAATTAGTGATAAACCTTCTTTAATAATATTGTGAATAATTTTATTTAAGTAGTTAGAATAGTTAAGTAGTTAGTAGTAAATGGTGCCAGGTTTAGTTAGGTAAGTATTAGACCCACATGTGATTATTCTAAATTTTATAGAAATTTTATGAAATTTAGGATTGATAATTAAGTTAGGAATTTGTAAATTGCTGATTTTAATTTTGAACCTCTTATGAAAAGCTGAGAAATTTTTAGTGACAATGTTACCACTTAAATTACTAAGCTTAAATATTTAACTATTTTTTAATTCCGTAGGGGAGAGTGGGATCAATTGTAACAGGGTACGATTGTATCAGAGCAAAAATTTCGAGTGTAGGGTTCCAGATTTGGTTCCCAGGTGGCGCACAAGGTGTATTTAATAAATCTACATGTACACCCCTGCTGGCAACCATTTTTATGTACTTTTGAAAGAGTTACACCACAAAAGATATTTTCACGCTACGTAAGTACTTTTTTTGGTATTATAATATTATATTGTAACAAAGTAATTTTGTTTAAACAAATAAAAATTATTAACCGAATATGTAAGTGGACACCTTAATTAACATTTCAA